>NW_009194364.1:21158-21370 GCF_000690835.1 Fulmarus glacialis
TTACTACTTGAAGAAGGAAGTTATCATCAATGCATTCCGGAAACCTCCCAGATTGCTTACGCCCTGCCGTGTTGTCCCTCCAACAGAGATTGGGGGGGTTGAAGTCCCCCATGAGGACCAGGGCTTGTGAACATGAGGCTGCTTCTATCTGTCTATATATAGACGGCCTCATCCACTCGGTCTTCCTGGTCGGGTGGCCTGTAGGCGAACCC
>NW_009194364.1:21466-43464 GCF_000690835.1 Fulmarus glacialis
TAGAGAGCCCCCCCCCCTCCTCGCCCCCCCTGCCTGTCCTTCCTAAAGAGTCTGTATCCTTCCATTCCAACACTCCAATCATAAGAGCCATCCCACCACGTCTCCGTGATGCCAATAAGATCGTAGCCCTGCAGGTGTGCGCACATCGCTAACTCCTCTTGTTTATTCCCCATACTACGTGTGTTTCAATAGATGCATTTAAGCTGGGCCCCCGATGAAGCTGTCTTACTGGCTGGGGTTCCGTTGTGCCGCTCTTCAGGTGCTCTCCTGCTGACCTGTGATCCTTCTCCAGGCTCTGGGCATCTAGTGCTGGCATTGGCATCAAACTGGTAGGAGTGGGATGGATTGAGGTTCCCCTCCCCTGACAACTTTAGTTTAAAGCCCTCTCAACCAGCTTTGCAAGCCTATGCCCGAAGATGTCCTCTTCTTGTCTGACGGATGGACCCCATATAGCACCAAGTACTATGGATCCTCAACTGATTACACCTACTTACCTGGCAATCCACTCCTCACATGAGCCCTACAATCACCTTAAAGAACGTGCCATTCACTTTGTTTGATGGGCACTGCAAGTGGGAGAGAGCAAGACGCTACCGGTGACAGGCTTCCAGTCTTAATCCTATAGCATCCTACACCTACACCTCCCCTTTAACTGCAAAATCACCCTTTCCTCTTCCAGGGCAAACTGCTGTCCCCACTCCAACCCTGACAAAGAAGAAAGAAGAAAGAAGAAGAAAAGCATTGCTGTGGTTGTGTGCGATCATCCACAATGGGGTTGCATTTGTGTCTAGGGAAAATGCTGCTCCCAGCTAATGCAAAAGCTAAACCTCTCCTGAGATGAAACATGAAAGGAGTTTCTGGCACATACCTGACATAGAGCGAAATTGGCACCACTGTGTTTAGAATGATCACATATGACCAGAACATGAGGAAGCCGGAGTAGGAGGCAGAGTTGACGCCTTCTGCCCAGGGCAGATAGACCTGGAAGTAGTAGCCCTTATCATACTCCCAGATGCCATTGCCAATGGCTAGGATAAGGCACATCAGTGCTAAAAATGCAAAGATCTGAAAGACAAAAAAAAAAAATATTGCATTTTAGAAACACGGAGTTTTTTATGTACAGGTTAATCAGAAGACCCTAATGAGATTGGGTTGGACAGCCTGAATCACAGGACAATGTTCCTAGGGGTGAAGGAGGAAAACCAGCAAAGTTATGACACTTTTACCTCAAGGACAAAATTACGTAGTGCCGAGTCTGGCAATTTGGAATCACAAGACCTCAAACAGCTGGGGATTTAAGTCCCAAGCAGACACCTAAACCAGGGTATTCATGGGCAGCTGGCTGCAGAACATCAAATCTTGTTAGAAGTGAGTTGAGCTGCAGGTCTTCAAACATCTGGCTGCACACTTGGGAATAGAAACTGCTTGGAGGACTTTACCTGGCCGTTTGCTGGATGTATCATAGTTTTCTTCACCATTTCTGAAAAACTACTAAAGATAATTTGTAACACAGAAAATCCAGCACCGTGCAGGTTGGAATTCAGCACTGGATATCATTCTGATGATTAAAGGAGAGTTAATTACTGACTCAGAACTAATGGTTGCTTTAGTACCTGCCATCACAATCTGATTACATTTCCTTTGAGCAAACAGAAAGCAACACTAACCAGTGATGTGTATCCTTGGACTTTAGAGAAGCCCACTTCCTGAAGCCTAAAGAAACCAGGGGAACAGCAACTGGGAAGAGAACTTCAAAGTGCAACACCTTACTGAAAACTGGGACTTGCTCAGGAACACCATTTAATAGACAAAAAAACATTACATAGGTCATAAAGAATTTTTGGTTAAAAGAAAACAAGAACATAGCAATACAATTATGTGGAAAAGTAGGCAAAAAGAAGGGGAAAGAAGGGAAGTTAATAGAAATTAATATAAACTGCAAGGAATTATAGAACTATGAATATCTAATAGTCATATAAAATATCAAGAAAAGAAAACAATAAACTCATGAACAGAGATGTGGAAAAGGCAGGCATGTTCAAGACAAGGGTCATCCATGAATGAAGGAGGAAGGAAGCAGAAGGAGGTATCTATCCCATATGATGTAGCAGATGGAAAAGACAGATTATCTTCTGTGACAAGGAACACTCTGTGGCTAATAATAAGCATTTCCAATCCAGTGGGTCCAGGTAATATAAAGATGAAAGCTTACAGGAACTAGCTGAGAAATTCTCTTAACTGGTAAGGTTAATTTTTAACAATGTTTTGAAAACTGGGAAACTCCACCGTACTGAAAATCTGCTAATACAATTCCAATATTTGAAAGGTAGAAATAGTGATCAAGGGAAAGATAAACTAAAGTTAACTTGACATCATTCCTGGACAAATTATAATAAAAACAGTTCTGTTGATATGGACTTCTCCAAATATTTGACTTAAACCAACCAACATCCTCATAAAAATGTGAAGATATGGAATCATCAGGCGGCACAACAAAGCTATTAAAATTCAGCTCTTGCGAGTATGGTCATTAGGGAGGAAATATCAGCAAGTTGCGTCATTATGTATAAGGCCACCCAGTAACAATCACATTACAACACTAATCAACCTTTTTAAAGAACAGTAATTACGGTACAAACGTTACAGGTAAAGCTGATAGTTGTATTGCTGAGGTAATCTATGAGAAGTGGAAGGATACTTTTATGTCCAACTTGAATTTTAATACCAAGAAGCTGCTAAAAGGGGACTGCAGTAAGTAAAGGTGATGGGCTGAGTTTCAGGGGACACATTTATTTCCCACGTAACCAGCAGCTTTTCTGTTTAATTGTGGGAGGTCCAATAAATTACTCCACTTGTGAAATGGAGACAATTTTGCTCACTTGTAAGGAATGTGGTGCCGTGTTTTTAAACCTCTGTGACCAGCAGTAAAAACAGACTTCAGTTTGTGCTGTTGTAATCATCATCACTTGAGGATATATGAGAGGCATGACCTGGGGACAGGTAATGCCCTTTTTTAAACAAATAGACATAGACAGAGAAAATAGACAAGCCTGTCCATTTTTATAGATATTTCTGTTGGTCAAGTAAAAGATACTACTCCTTTCTGCAGACCTCGTCTGTTATAAAAGAAATTAATTAGAAGAGCCAGCTGGCTCTTCTATCTTATCACTGTACCCTGAATGATTCCTCGCTGCCCCACAGGTTAAAAATTGTCGGTTTATAGAATATCACAATCCATGTAGGAAATTCAATGTATGATTTGGCAACAGAAATACACATGGGGCAAGACAGCAGCTGAACTTTCCCATATCACAGCTGCTCTTGTCTACAACTGCGCTTGCTTTATGTACGTTTTGCTTTATGTGCATTTTGCATGTCAACGCTCTCGTCCCTGACAGCTCAACTTGTGTGCAATACTCGTGCATACACAAAGGTCGCTAACACGCTGTTTGCTTTGAGACAAATACAAAAGACCAAGCCCTTAACAGTGGCCCCGGAGATTAATTTCTGTGCAGAGAAACAACTGTGTGCAGTTGTTGTAATCGTAACCACAGCTCTGCAAGAAAAGGATGAGAAAAAACCCTGAGCGTAGGCTTGTGCATGCTCATGGGGCTTCCCTGCGTGAACATCCTCCCTCTCTGGGTCCTGCCCATGCGGTGCCTGCAAAAGATCCTCTGCAGGACCGAGTAGGATTTTTGTAAAGAGGAGGTGACTTTTGACAAACTTTTCCTGTTGGACTGTGAATTAAAACTGTCTTGGTTTCCTTATTGGCACTTTGAGTTCTGCTCCAGGATTTGAAGCAATAAGTTGTTTAAGAGATGAAGGTGACAGCCCTATTTCTCTGAAAACATGCTCCCCCAAGCCTGCTAAAAAGCAAGTTTTGGAGGAAGAAGCATCCCTGGAGCTGGCGGGTGCATCCCTGGTGGAGGAACATTCACTTCTCTCTCAGATCCCTGAGAAACACTTCCAAATGTGAAAAAACAGCTATAGTTGCCATCTGGAAAGGTTCACTCCTGATTAACCCTTGTTGGGACAGACCAGGGCAACATTTAACCAGAACTCCGTTGGCGAGCCCTGCTTAAACACTGCTTTGTGCCTGAAAGTTTTATGGACAATTAAACATAAAATAGCTTTGCCAGTGTTAACATGGAACAAGTTTCATTACACTTAAAATGAGCTATTTATAGCAAGCTGTGGCTGCTTTGCATTTCCAAACTCAAGAGCGCAATATACTGCCTCTTTTTATGACCGTGCTTTGTAACCTTCGACCACCCAGTGAGCTGGAAGAAGCTGATGCCACATTCCCTTGGGTGTGCAAAGAACCTGGCGCTTAGGGTAGAACAGAGCTTTACTTAGACACCAAAATGTTAGGTGCCTTAAAAATGTGTAAAGGAGAAAAACACACCCTTGGCTCCATCAGCGCCCAAGAACCCAGGCAGAGGCTGATGCAATCGGCTGCAACTTGTTCACTTTTTTAAAACGGAGCCAGGAGGTAAATTCGTCTCGTTTGTGTTCATGAAGAGAGGCCAAACAGACTGAAAGCTCCGGGTGGGACCCTTGACTTGTGAAAGGAGATTTGGCAAATCTTAATCGAACGCTAAATTCCATGTTCCCTATTCAGTTTTTCTCTGCTCCGTTTCTGTGCCCTGTGGATCCCTCACAGCCCATCCTGCTCTCCAGCTACTGCATAGCAGAACACCTAATAAAATGTGAAGTTTTTCAAATGCTTGCAAAATTTTGAATGTAAAAGGTCCAAACCTTGCTTGGTTTTGCTGTCCCCTTAAGTGTCAGGGAAGAAAACACTGAAGAAAACAAGCTGATGATGGTAATCAATCAAGTTTTTCACTTGGCAGAGATTGGTGTAAGGTTACTAAACTGTACACAAAGCGAGGACTCAAGAGGGCTTGAAGCTGACCCTGGAGTGGCTCTCTGTGCTGTGGCACTGCTTTACAGCAAATATGCGCTTGCAGATGTTCAGAACACTGCTTCACAGCTCTGGGAGTTGGGCTAACCGCTGCTGCTTTGGTACAATTTCAGTCTCACAGAGGCACAACTGGCTCTGTCCACTAACATCTCCCATGCCTCGGACCACCTAAAGAGCTTTTGGGATCCTGAGAAAAAAAACAGGAGGACAGGGGCTGGGATAAAGTAGCAAGGTTGGAGAGTGGTGCCATCCTGGAGACATTTGTGCTATAAGCCCCAGTGCTGAGGAGGCATGAAGACATGGAGGGCAGGGAGAGCTCAGGATAGCCTCGCTGTGATGGACAGACTGCTGAGGGACGCTTTCTCCAGGGCTTGCTCCAGCACCTGGGGATGGATCCTGGCCCCAGCCTGGCTGTCAGGTTGGGCTGGAGAGCAAGAGCAGGAGGGAAGAAGAGGGGACAGTGGCCAGCAGACCTTTCCGGTATCATAAACTGAAGGTGGTGCAGCATGCATGAAAAAGCATGACAAACTTGACCCACAGGAAAATAAAAGCCTGAAACTAAAGAGCTTTTCTTCAAGCAACATTGAGTAAAGCAGAGTCAGAGTGTATGTCTTCCTTCCCTGAGTGGCTTTGAACTCAAGCAGTAAAATCTTGGGAGAGTCTGTAAAAGAATCACTACCTCTGCCTGGAAGTATTTGTCAGTTGTTAAAACCACTGACAAGCTTAACCCCAGATCTGTTTTCTAATTTGAGGAGAGTGTCTGCTATATAAGATTAGTGTTCTCAAATTTCCCAGCTGCTAAAAACACCAGTTTCCGAGTATTAATGAGACCATGTCTAATATTTTACCCTAATGTGTTAAGTCAGAAGCTGGCATCACGTAAATTAACAAACTCAATTACCAAGTCCTATGGAGATTATCACCAGAGATGCCAAGAAATCAGGAGGAAGATGGAGAACTGCTAATGTTTATTTAAATAGAAAATTACAAAATTACTAGGGAAAAAGGGCATTTGCAGGCTTCAGAGTGATTCTTACAAAAAAATGCAGAGCAGGGGAGAGCAGAGCTAATGAAAAGCTCAGAAGAAAGGTCCTTAATGCTGTCAATGTAATGGCCTTGCTTTGCAAGATGGGCTGGCAGAGGCGCTGCAGAACTCAGGCTGCTAATAAATTATTACGTAATTTTTCTTTTATCATTAGTCCCTTCTGATCTTCCCTCATTTGTGTGGACAAAGAGGTGAAGCATCTGGAAATGATGAATACATCTGAAGAAATGAAGACACATTAATCAGACTTACCACCAACACAAGGACATTCATGAGCCGATCGATGCTCGTCCGTTTAAAAGTTGTTTTTCCACTGTTCTGCATTAGTTTGGTGTCTGGCCCTGGAGTTGAAACACATTCGTGAGTTTTAGTAATAAAGTTTAGCTGTTCTAAAGCTGATTCCCTCTGAGGCCCCGCTGTGCTTTACAGCATAAATACCCATCACAGCTTTCTTGAAGGCAGGTACATATAGTTTACAGTACTGGTGGGAAACTTAGGCAGAAAAAGGTTAAGTCACTTGCCTTAGATTATGTGGAGAGAGTCACATAAAGCCATTAATTCTGGATTTTGACCCTGCTCTCTTCTTTCAACAGTCAATCCTCCCTTTCAGGTTTAATTACTTTTCACAGAATACCTCATACTGCTGTGTTATTGGTGACATATTATACATCATCTCACATGTCTACAGCAGTATAGAAACAATAGAAGGTTCTATGCTCATAAAAAGCATAGATCTAATGGTCTACAATAATATTATTGATGACTCTGCTATTCCAATATGGATTAAAATCACGTAGAAACGATGTGGAATTTTTAATTGAATACACGTAAAAGTGAAAAATTTTGAACAAGTGTGGTGAAAGAAAGACTCAAATTGGCCCAGTGTGGGCCAGTAAAGGCAGATTTAATTCAGCTTTAATTCTTAAACAGATTCAGTTCTTATATTCTTTCTTATTGATTGATCAAGAGTTCTCTCATGTACTTTGCTGTATGCATTTCTGAAATAAAAGACTACTTCTGCTTACTAAAGCACTTAATCATGATGGAATTGGATGTTGTAATGTAGAATTTGAAATCCAGTTTTCTCTTATAGACCACCATAAAAAATCTTAGATTAAAATCCCCTGTAATATGCATAATTTCTAGCCTAGAGTTAAGCCAAGGGATCTCATGTATTGTTTTGTTTTTGTTCTTGTACCAGGTAGAAACATATTTTCCAAAGAGGAAAATACCAGTGCACACTGGGTGTGATGTGCTTCCTTGCTAGTGCTGCTATGCTGTGCAATTCACATATCAATTTTTACACCTACCAGCATAAATAACGAGACCAAAGCACCATTCTGTGTTCCTAATAGTACAGCCCCTCAGCAACATCTTCTCATTGTCCAGGGCATACTTCTCTCCTCGAAGAGTAAGAGTCCCTGTGAACTTATCCAGTTTGTTATTTGGTGCCTCACATTTGACTTCACCTGTAAAAGGAAGGTAAAAACAAAAATGGAAATCTTGGCCCAGAAAGATGTCAGTCAATACTGCATTCTCAGCTGTTCCCCAGACAGAATATTTCACATTGTAGCTGCAGTCCACTGCTGACCCTTGTCGTTCCCATCCTATATCCTATATTTATTGATGTTTTGGGATACTGCTCCTTCCCCATATTTGTGTCATAATCCAACGAACCGCAACGAGCTTGGATTTGTCCTATTCTTTGAACATGGCAATTTTTTACTGGTAGAGTACAAAACAAAGTTTCCACAGCTTTTATGTGGGTGAGAAGAAATATTGAACCAGCAACATACTTTTAATCCTTTCACAGCAAGTTCATAGTGGTAGGATAACTTTAGCTAAAAGTGCTGACCTCACATAATTCCTATTCCATTTTTCTTTAAAACTGCGGGAGCCCAAGCGAGAAAAATCATAGCCTGAAGACTGCAAAAAAGTAATTAAGTGAGGTGTCTTTGTTCACTGTTTTTTAATTTCATCTTTTATATAGTTTCATCAAGTTTTATAACTTAAGTCTCGGTGGCACATGCAAAAGGATACTGCTACCTTCTTTGGCCATGCAGCTGACACTCTAAGTGATTGGAGAGCCTGTTTCTATTTCCATGTTTATACTTATTTATTGTAATAAAACATGTTCACACAAAACTGTAAACACAGATACTTCAGTATAAAAATGATTATTTAAATCAACATTTGCACCTGACATCTAAAGATTCAAAGCAGAGCCCTGTGGATGTACTGAAAAAGAACTGGAAAATACAAATACGCCTTATTGAAACGGAATCCAAGAGTTCAGTCTGTTCAGTTAATCAACAGGAACATTAAAGTTATTTTGATTGCAGGCTGCCAATATCTATGTAAGGACTAGCATTTGCAAAGAATACAGCTAGTCCAGCTGTTCTCAGAGAAAACACACCAGGCTCAAGAGACTGGAAACAAAATCCAGAAAAGTCCAGAAGAAAAGTACAACTTTAAGTATTGGGGTAGTCTCCACCACTGCAAATTTTAAAATCAAGAATGGATGTTCTTTTCATAGAAAAGTAGCTTTACTCTAGGGCAGAGAAGTCATCAGACTTGAAAGATGAAGCAGTTCGGAAATTCTGTGACATATGTGAGCTCATACTAACTATGATCTATGCTGATCTTCTATTTTATCATCTAGTTAATCCAAGAACAATCAGGCCTGTACTCCGTCATTTCTAAAAGTCTACGGTAACCAGACCCGTCTCACTGCAGCCCTTGCAACCCCTTGAAAAGCACAAAGAAAACAGATGCTTTGCAGTGCAACCTGAAACACAGCACCACGAGGCTTTGGTGAGTGAAAGCCAGGGCATGATCCCCACCAGGAAGACTGTGCCTCTCCTCGTGCCAGCTGTGGGACAACGCTCGTGTGGGTACCTTGCACGTCAACATCCACGTCTGCTTTCCAGTAAGTGGGTGGGTCTGGGTTACTGGTATGCTGATTTCGAGAAGAGGTTAATCCAAATTAGACCGATCACAAAAAAATGAGAAGCTCTATACACCTGCACACCAATACACCTGCACTGACCCCAGTAACTCTGCAAGGCACCGTGCCTCCTGTCCCCTCCTCCCATTAACAGCAAGACGATACCTGAATGCATTTCACCTGAAAGAGTTAAATACTGCCAAGTCTACATGTGATAAGTAGTAGGTAACCGAAAATTATTGTTTCCTTTCTCATCTCCCAGTTCCCCAAATCAAATAAGGAAGTTCAGCGTTTTGCAAGCATCTTCCTTATCTGAACCATCGCGATGTCAACAAACATCATAACTCACATTAAGCATTCCACTGAGTGCCTGTATTAGCTGCTCAACCCTTTCCTCCCTTCCTGTCTTAAGAAGTAATTAGATAAAGAGTTACATAAATATTTAAATACTTCTATGGAGATTTGCTGGGGAAATGCAAGGTTGGGTTTGATTCCAGGCACTCTTCCCAGTACTCTGTCAAATATAAATCATCCTGGGAAACATTTTATTCATTTTAAGTATTGCAAAGAGGCCACTTTTATTTACAATGTAACTAAAATAGAGATTTAAAGGACAAATAAACACTTGATAAGAAAGTTTTAATTTTCCAAAATATTTTTAAACTTTATTTTAATTATGCATTTTCAAGAATGCAGTATCCTTAGATAAGCATTGCACACAAAATGCTTGAAAAATTATTTAAGATGAGGATTTTGCTTACAAATTGATACACACTGCAGCCGCTTCAGGAAAATAATTAAGGTGTGCCACTCTGACTATTAACATAAAGCATCTAACCACACCATAAAAACTATCTAACCATAAAAACATATTTCTCAAGACCTAAAACACTCAGAACCTCAGCCATCACTTCAGAGAAATCCTGATGTACTGAGCTGACACTCAGCTTAGACCACTCACATTATTTCATAAAACTTCAATGTAGAAAGCAAAAGAAAAGCCCGTGCCTTTAGATGATTCTACCAGAGGCAGTCCCAGCTATGCTAACTCTCTGCCACGTCCCCACTGTTTGTCCTGGAATCATCTAGTTATTTTGAAAAGAATTTTTTAAAAATTATTTTTCCTCTTTATCTAAAAATATTTCCTGAGAGCCTGCAGTCCTTGAGACATTCCAAGGACAGCAGCACTCACTCCACCCCTTTCCATACTGACACTTCCCGTGATCCTGCCCTCATACCTAAGCCAGCAGGGCACTGCGGAGCGTGACTAACACCACTTGGTCTGTTCCCCCATCCTCTCTCTGCAGGCAGATGATGTGTGAGCATGGAGTATTCTGTTTTTGACAGGTCTGGCTCCTTTCTGTATATGTGCTGCTATATATTCCCTGGTATCCAGTGATAGGAAGTGTGGGAATGGTTCAAAGCGGCACCAGGGGAGGTTTAGGCTGGACATTAGGAAGCATTTCTTCACTGAGAGGGTGGTGAAACCCTGGAACAGGCTTACTAGGGAGGTGGTCAATGCCCCAAGCCTGTCAGTGTTTAAGAGGCATTTGGACAATGCCCTTAATAACATGCTTTAACTTTTGGTCAGCCCTGAAGTGGTCAGGCAGTTGGACTAGATGATCATTGTAGTCCCTTCCAACTGAAATAGCGTATTCTATTCTATTCTATGTTTGATACACAAAACAGTGCTAAGAAAGGATAAGTTGCCCATTAGCCACATCTGTACTACTTGTCTTTAAATATCTTAAAATGCAGTCTTTACTGCGGCATCGAGAGAGTAGAGAAATGCTGGCAGGGCAAGGCTTCAGGCTGGGAAGTAGTAACCTGTCCTCTGTCCCCAGCTAGTCCTCAGGTCTGCACGGTGTCTTGAGTGCCGCTGCTCAGAAGCTAAATGTAATTGATACATCAGCATTGCTGCGTCAACGCAGTGTGAAAATATTTTGAGATCAGAACTAAGCATGCAGTTTTGGGAGAACAGTTTCCACTGTGCAATTACACGAACTCTTGCGTTGAAGTTTGAGGTGGGTAGTCTCAACACATGCAGACTGATGCTAAAGAAAAGTGTGCAGCCAGAAGGAGAATTCCCACCAAGGCAGTTTCAGGTTATAGCCATGCACAGCACCGAGACCTGCAGGTGAAGGGGGATCTCTTTCTCCATGTATGCTGTTTATGTCTGTTGTACAGACTGCAATGTGCCCATTCTGTTTCCCTGCTGCTGCATCCAGAAGAATCCTAGCAGGGAGCAGGGGGCAGCCAGGAGGGAAGACTCCCAGGCACTCTCTGGACAAATCCTGGTGTTTGGGCAAATCCTCTGGAAAGCGACTTTTCCATGTAGACTCACCATTGAATTCTGTCAGTTTCTGAAGATCTTCTCCAAGCTCTGCAGTGACTGTCAATGCCTGCTTCACCTTCAGGTTTGTTTCACTGTAACAGATAGCATGAGACAAAAAAACATGAACTGAAAGTCCTGTGTGAACCGAAAGCTCTCCCTGAAACTCACTTCTGCTCTTGAGGACAGTCTTCTTCCTTAGACATCTGATGGACCATGCCATCATCGGCCTTTTTTGTCTGGCCAAAGAGTGTAGTTGTCTCTTTCAGTTGCAAAGACAGGTAAGCCAGAGGAATTCTGGACATAATACCATGGTACCAAAGAGACTGAGATGGCTCTGTCTTCTCATTTTCACTGCAAAGTGCAAGACCAGGCATCTCAGCTCCCTGAGCAGCTCACTCCCTATCCTGCCACTCATACCACACTGAACCCTGAGGTATCTGAGCATATAAGAGAGCTCTGGATCTTCTCCCATGGTATTCTGGTCCTGAAGAGTACTCAAGTCCTGGGACTAGCTAGCTGGGGAGCTTGAAATGCAATTTCAAGGAAACACTGCATTTGTTCAGGGCCTCCTGGCACTTGCATGTACAGGAACTACAAGCTCATTTTCAGCAGAAGTCAGACAGGGAAAGTGCACAGGGCTGTCTATAGGGTATTGGGAGAGACACGACTTCTTGATCTCTCTGGACTTGCTTAGTCCTTCAAGCTGATGCTAGCTCCAGGCAATGCAGAAAAGGTGATGCAAATTGAGTCATAAAGATGAGGTCAGATCCAGTTTATTCCAATTAATACAAATTAGTTGCAGCCCTCTGACTTGTGGTCAGTGGTGCCCTGGAGTGAGCAACATTTGGAAGCCTTTGCAGTGTGCATGCATTAATATTATGGTATAGCAGTCCAAAGGAGATTACTGGAGTTATTCATTGTGATTATCTCACCCAGATAATCTGGCTAAGAGAAAAGACTAAGGGAGACAAAAGAAACAGAAAGCTTCTGCCAGTGACCTGGGATATTGCAAGAACACATTTCAAACTAACTCTCAGTGTTAGAAGAACTGTCACTAAAAATAAAAGTCCCCTCCTCACACGACATTTGCCATGAAAAAGGCAAAAGTATCCACCAGAAGATGTTATTTTCAAGATACCTACCCAAAGTTTATTCTATGTATTAGGAAACTCTTGCTACAAAAGCTATTGCAGGTAAGGTTGCAGCACCCAGACTCACCAGAGAAGATTTGGCCTTGCACTGGCATCAGCGATTGCACCTGAGGGCCAGGCTCACTTACCCGTCCAGTTCAGCTGTCTCAATGTATGTCAGGCTGTATGGCTCACTGCTCGACAGTAACAGTAGATCGGCCTGAAGATGGACAGACAGACTTGGCATGAGTTCACACGGTCAGAGGGCATGGCACCGCAGTGCTACTTGTGGTTTCTGCACACTGCAGGTCTCCGAGGCAGTTATCATCACTACTGACTCATTTGGTTGTGTGTGATGAGTGATTACAGAGACTAACTGTGAGCAGGATGGAGAGAAATTGTACTCACCGTCACAAAGTTGTTGTTTTCTAGTTTTATTATATCCCCCACTTGGACATTCATCCATTTTTCATCCTTTAACCTGCAAGAAAGTAAGTAGGCACATAAAGCAAACACCACTTGGGAAAGTAGGATACTGGGCTCTGCTCCTGAACCCAGTCTGTAGGTGCCATCAGGACTTGGGCTGCTGCTAAGATGGAGCATCGTCTGCCATCATGTGGCCTGATTCATACTAAGCTAAGGGACCACCACAATACAAAAAAGCAGTAACAGCAGTTGGGGTGACCTGTGCAGGGTTGAAACCAACCCCCACAATAGCAGCACAGTCCATGTGCACTGTCCTTCTGTCTCGACTGACTACTCCCTTCCTTCTCCTAAAGGGCCACATTGTCTCAGAAAAAAACTCTACTTTGCGTAACAGACTTCCCAAACACCTGGGAAAATTGCCAGTTGTGTTAGTTTTTCTAAGGGGTATTAAGGGCCACAGCAACAGATCTCGTTCTGTGCGTGCCTGGCTGTCAGGAAAGTCAATGCAGGTGCTTTGGCTGTGCATGTGCCTACCTCAGCCCACGTCTGCAGTGGCCTGCACAGCACTAAGCACGATGTGCACGCAGACAGCCAGCTAAACCGCAGGTGCCAACGTAACCAAGTCACGAAAGCAGTGTATGCAAAATCTAGAGGTGAGAAATACCAAGAGCTACATCAAAACAGGACTGGGTATTCAAGCTTGAGTTCATCTCAGTCTTGGTTTTTCAACGTTGGTCAGAGTTGGGCCAATGGTTTCCAGTTTTTGAACAAAGGCAAAGTATTAGAAAATTTCTATTTCAGTGTATTTTTCCTAGACACAGTAACTAATACACAGTAAACTAAGAAACTGGTTTACTTAGCAGAAAGCACAAAAAGTATGTTCCTGTTCTTCAGTTTCCAGTTATATTTGTAACTGTTTGATCATCTGTTGGGGTTTACACAACATACTGCTATCTATAGTACGGAAAAAAAAGTCACCAGAGACTTCACAGCTGTCTACAGCTGTGTCCTACATACAGCTGGACTCCATGGAGCTGCAAGTAAACAGCACATCTGTCTGCCATAAAAGCCAAAGCCTCTGCTATTTTTTCTGCAGGAAAGAACAGTGCTAGCAGTACAATGTCCAAAGCACACAGCTGAAATGTTTTGAGTACATCTCGGTCAGAAGTGCTACACACACTCTAAGTATTATGACATGTATGAGGAAGCTATTCCTGCTTCTTAATTTAAAATAACTTGTTGACAATGCCTGGTTTTGCTTGATGCAGAAATAAATGCTATGAACATAAATGGACACGGGAAGATAGCCTTGCTTGTCACTTCTAGGGTAAGGAGTAAAATAATACAATACTCTCCAAGTATCACTTATTTAAACACATATATATCCAGGAACAGAAAGAGTTTACTTTTTGTCAGTGCAAGGTTACAGCCATAATGATTGCACTGATTGTGGTACTGTGTCTTGGGTTCATTAATCAGACACGTAGTCCAGAAGTGCATGGTGAAATAATGATGTGAAAGACAATTCAATTTTTCATTGTTTAGTGATACTTGGGAATCACACAGAAAAAAATTATTATTAATAAAATGCCCTTCCCGGTTAAAATTACAGCAAAAGAGAAAGGACTTACATGCCATTGATCAGGACCTGGACTGGGCGGTTGTTGACGTGTTTGTCGCTTTTGTGTCGATTCTGAAAATTTGATCAGTACGTTAAAAGGCATTTCCAGGAAACCAAGCACACAAGAGCTGCAGGCAGTTCATTAACATTTTAGGTTTTCACCCAGCTGGCTGAATGGGTCAGGCAGATTAGAGTCACGACAGAGTCATAGTCGAGCCCATGTTTACAATAGTAACATCGGGCATAACTGGACTGCAAGGAGTAACAGGCAACACAGGGCTTGCTCTTGGAGGGAAGAAAGAGGGTGGAGCCTTATATGTCACTTAGCACAGTCCTGACTCAACCGGTGTCGGTCCTGCCTGTCATAGTTTTGTAAGCTAAGCACCCAGAGAAAGCCATTCCTCTGCTCTGATATGGAAAGTGGCCACAGATGTTCTGGCATTGTTCCTGGGAGAGCACCTCTCACCTGCCTACTTGCAAAGTTGCACTGAGTCTTCATAGAGCATCAAAATTATTCAATAACGAGTGAAAATCAGCTGCTAAACTCAGCTCTAACGTGACCCTGTGAAGTCAATGGGACTTTGACCATGAGCTCTGATGGGAGCAGACTTCGGCCAAAGCTGTGCAAGTTTCAAAAAATCACACACAGGTTGTATGCTTACTTCCTACTGAATGTTTCTCCTGCCTACGTTGCAGCTAGATAGCAGAGAATGAGTTCTCCAAAGTGGAAGCCTAAGAACAGACTTCTGTGCATGCGTCCAGACATATCTATCAGTGACCACATTTTCAGACACGCTGAGCAGTTTCAGAGAAAATCAGTGGACCTGCTGGCTGCTCAGCAATTGGGAAAATCTAGCTTCTTTTTAGGTAATGAACCATAGGTTTGGGGATCTAACCTCAGACCCCATCTTGGCCACAGACCAGTTCTCCAACTGCCTGCCACTGGCTGTGTTTATTTTAAGTGGTTTGCTTTACTCATTGTACTGAAGAATCACAGGCAAACTCCAAAGTACAGGCCAGCAATACACATCTTACAAAATCATCGATGGCATCCTTGACTCCCGATACAGCCAGCACCAGCACTAGGGGCACCACCGTCGTAAACCAGGCCAGCGAGGAAATCTGAGGAATCAACTGTAGGAAGAAAAGATCTGAGTTGAGAAATTTCCTGCCAGTTCAACAAACAGATGGAAACAAAACGCTTCTTTCTGTGGAAGCTGCAGATAGCATTTTTCTATTACATCTGAATACAGAATAAAGACAGAAATGCAGCTCTGTCACTTATATGTGACCCCACAAAGGTGGGACAGCCAGGGAACCCACGCTTTGCTTACAAAACAAGCTGTAATTCAGGATATAAACACGGATCTGTCAGGAAGTGCAGCGGGTTGCTCTTTCTTGTTGTTTGTAACATTAGGATTGCAAAGTCCCCAGTGGATTTCTCTGGAGGCACTGACATGGGCAAGCCTGCTCTGGCAAGCCCAGAGCCATCTGAGCAAGGCCTGCTGTGCAGAGCTTCTAAGTTTTGCTTCAGTAACTCTTCACATTTTGTTGAAGTAAACTTCATATCGATAAACAACACACAGCTGTTGCCAGGGCTGAGCTTCCTCTTCCAAGATCAACAGACCCATTTTTGTTTCCCACATCTTTAATAGCGAGAGGACCCAAGAGTTGAAGGTGACTCTGTCATGCCTTCAGTGATGCAGAGGTGGATGTCTTACCCTAGCATAGTTCTCCCCTTCCTCTGGAAGAACAGCACTGACGATGGAAGCAATGCGATACCAGCATCACTGTGTCCATCAGATTGGATTTGGGCAATGTCAACTCCATGTGCATTGTGAAGTTGACGTTTATGCCACTAAAACAGCTGCTTAAGGGTGGAGAGCTGTTCTCTGAGATTGCTCCTTCCGCTGCACTGTCACAACCCAGATCCTACAGGCACCACCAAATCCAGCCAGAAGAAATGACGTTTAGAGGCAAGCACAGCCCTGCTCAGCTGTGGAGGCTACAGAGACACATTAACTGCTACCTTCTCACCTAACTGGGAATATGCATGTCCTACTGGGCTGCGCCAAAGGGGTGGGGAGGCAGAGTCCCCTCAGCCTACCCATCACATCCACTCCTGATGCGGGAAGAGAGACTGCCAGTGCCACAGGGGTGGAGTGAGTGGGCAGAAGAGGGCAAAAATTAAATGGAGGAATATGTAAGCGTGAAAGACTAATAGCTGCCCTCTTTAGCCCACCTTGATGCAAGTAGCAGAGAAAGCTGTATGCTTTTATATATTCCTAGATGGTTCAGTGAAAGACACAGCGGAATAATTTAAGGCAAATAGTTTGAAATACTATGAATTTGATAGACAAACAGCTAGAGTGCAGTACAACAACACAGGAACAGTGCTGTCAGCTTAGCTGAAAAGGCACTTTCACTAGTTTCTTGAAAAACATATGTGGGCTGAAATTTCCCAAATTCATTCCCTGTAAATACGCAAAGAAGATTGTATGTAGTTTGCTACAGGCTTAAAAAAATTTTGCCTATGTTTTTTTGAGCTGAAATTGAAAAAGAGCAGTTGAAAAAGGTAATTTTGCAAACTTGTGTGCACTGAAATGGTCAAATTTAAAATATAATACTTGAAACATAATCAAAATTATACCCTTTTTTTGATAACATGTATTCCAGTGTGACTCAGGAACAACAGAGTACACTACACTTATCGATATTCTAGCAAAGTGCAAAGGGGCAGAAACCTTGATATCAATTTCTGTGGTGCATTCGGTTTTCAGACAGAGTAGTATTACCAACAGCAATGGGCAAAGTGCAATTCAATGCCATTATGAGCCACAGGGTTCAATAGTGTTGCCAGTGACTGACAGGCTCCGTATTAGACGCCTTCCTCACCCTGCTGAGCAGGGAGCAGCAATATTCAGCTTTATGCAGACTAGCTCCAACCTTGAGCCTTCCTGATGTTAACTCCTTCCTTCCCAGGGAAACAGTACAGGTTACAAATTTGTTCTTCTTCTTGCTGTTTCCTTTGAGACTGCCAATGGAATTTGCCTTTAAAGCTATGGATGAGAGACAACTTCCTTTTGTACTACAGGAGGAATAAGTAATGCAAATCTGAGGACAGCCAGGAGCACTCAGATGTAGACACAAAGAGGTAGTAGGATAGGGCATGAAAAAGATTTGTTTTCAACAATTTGTTGAAAACTTTAATTAAATTTTTTTCTTCATATAGTTCAAACACTCATATCCAAAGGTAGGAGAGGAAATTGCTTTTTTCTGCCCTACTTTCTATCTACTTTAATGTTTTACTAAGACAGTAATTCATAACAGGGATATAGCTTGCACTTTATTACAACTATCAATACATAGACCAGCTTTGATAACAGACAGTGTAATGTGCTAGAAACAGCACAATGAATTCATACCTGCAAAATCAGCAAGAAAAGAAAGTAAGCATTGGCTATTCGCTGAAACTGTTCAAACAGGTTGAGAGGCAGGAAAGTGAAGAAGTTGTATTTTGATGTTTTAATTGAATTGTTCTGTAGGGAAAAGTTTGGTAAAACAGGAAACAAAATTACAGCACAACCCATTTCAACTCTGTTTTTACTTGCTTATATTTAGCAATAGCATTGTTTCCAAGAGCAGCTCAAAAACCATTTCCTTTTCCCCCACACAATCATGCCGAGCCTGGATAAACAGGCAGAATTCCTCTTGGAATTGGTGAAAACATGATGCTCAGTTTATGCCAGTGCAACTGCAGGTAGATACAGGTACTTGTAGTCGCTCACAAACAGAGATGCATCTTCCCTTTATTAATAGTCTTCCTACTTACACAATGCACAAATAGAATTAAAAACTGTAACCAGAACACAACAATTTTGCTGGTAGTGTCTACAAAGCAGTGTTAGAAAACACATGCTAGGTCAATTATCTATAACTTGTCTGAGACTTTGAAGCACCATTCAGCTGGACAACTCCACAGGAGCTATAGGTCCTCCCAGGAGCAGAACATGACATTATTATTTTCAGCTGATTCAGCAGCCTCTCAGGTCAGCAACTTGGAGAGGTGGCTTGTTTCTATTCCACAAAGATCACTTGAATGCGTTGTTGTGCAAACAGCCACTAATACAAAAACTCACCATTTCAGTAAGTGAGTTGCAGTTTTGTTCCTTCTTTCCAGTTTCCTTTTCTAATTGCAGACAGCCCCTCCAGCCACAAGCAATGGCTGCTCCCCTATCTGTCTTCTTCAAACCAGAGAAAGACCCAAGCTTGAGATTACAGAACTGGGTATTTTCCTCCCCAAAGATCAGAGCGATCTGGTCCAATTCTTGCCATCTGACAGACAGGCTCAATCCGTCATACTGAGCCCACCATCTTGGGCTGTCCCTTCAGTTTTTAGGTGTGTTAGACTTTATTTTCACATGAAGTTTAACAAGCACTCATCCAGGTTTAGTCCTGGAAGCATGTATGCCATCTGTTGCCAGCACATCTAAAATTTCCCCCCTAGAAGCTCTCCAGAAGATGCCTATTAACCCCCCTCCCAGAGAACCTAAGGTGTGACAGCACAAGGAGGCAGATATTACACAGTGCACCTTCATTCAGTAATAGATCTGCTGGTTCAACGGAAGAAAAAATGGTGATTGCAGTACTGTAATAGCCTTCAAATATTGCTAAGCTGGTGGGAGGACACGAGCTAAGTATGAATCACAGACCACTTCCAATTCATGCATTAATCCAGGATCTCGACATCTAAACTGATACACATCAGCATGTTTCCACCATTAAACCAATTATTTAAGTTTACCACTGTAAGGTGTATATGGGAGAATATGGATTTCGCTATGTCCAGACACAAAGTACAGCAACATTCTTCAGCATTAACTTCGTGTTTTATCCCTGGTACAAGCCCATGAATAAGTCTCTAAAAGAGCAGAGACGGAAACGCCCTTCATGGAAGAGCTAGCCAAATCCTCCCATTGATTGTACTCCAGCAAGAAAAGATGTTTATCAGTGATCATCATATAAACAATATTGCCTGTCTCCTGGCACCATGCAGCCATCTCTGGGTGTGGTTAACTCTGCCTGTGATCTAAATGTCATGACACATAGTTAAATTTGGTTTATTTCAAAATTCTTCACCATGGGATATGTGCTGCACACAGGCTCCACGGACACTGATAAAACAGAAGCAATGGAATAGCAGCATCCTCTGCAAACCCAACATACAGAGAACTAAATTACTTGACATGTCTGTGTCCACCAGACACTAAGTCTGGCAGATTTTTTAATAAAAACTGGATCTACAGATCCTGCCCACTAATCTGAAGAAAAATATCATGGTCACTTACCTAAAAAAGAGAAGACATTAGCTGCAGGAAGAAGTAAATACAGGGGACCCGACCTTTGTGCATCAACAGATTTTGCAGGGTCACATACAACATGGGAAAAACTACTCAGTAAACACTCACATAAAGTTTGTAGATCCTTGCCTGCAAAAATCTTGGAGGGGGATAAGAGAAGAATGGAAGTGGTTTATTTAAATTCCTGCCTTCTATTTCTGTCCATTAATTACGTCAGGAAAACCACTGAATGAACCAGAGCCATTCATTTTGTTTCCTATTGCCATTAGGCATGGTAAAAACCGCAGACATAATGGCTTCCAAATGCTTAACTGCAGGAATCTGGACATCCAATATTTTCTCCATAGTAGTTCAGGATCGTAATACTGTTTGGGACACCGGGACACTACAAACCTCAGGGTAAGGGCAAGGAATATTATAGTGGATCTTCTCATTATTCTAGAATCTATAATTAAAACTAAGCACCAGAAAAAGAGAATTCCTCATAATCACTATGAAGATTTCTAATTCTAGAAGTAATTTGTTCATGGCCCTCAGGGGCTAAAGAATTATCAATATTAAATGATAAAAACAAACTAGGGAAAACTTCAGCCTTTCCAGTTCAAAGCTCTGCATTCCTACATCACAGGTACAGTTGAAGCTCATGTGTTAGATATCATTTATGTTTTCATGCAATATTCCAGGGCTGTGTGCTCTGGCAGCTCGGACTCTCGGTTGGCTACAGAGAAATCTCAGTTGGCCTCTGCACTTGCTCTTATCCTACTCCGTAATGCTTAACACCATCACGCCCTGTCACTCCTTTAGAGCTGTACCAGAACCTCACTCTGGGGTGGGAGGGGTACTACAGGAACCTGCAGCACCGCAGTGTGTTAAACAGTCCATACGCAGCCATCATTTTATAAGCAATGCCTCTAACGGATCATCTGCCTTACCTCCTCCATGCTCTGCTTTCAGTGAGGGAGACTCCCATATGGCAAAAGTGATGGAGAGGAAATATCTTTGAAGCAGCAATTAAGTATTAAGAGGCTTTACAGGAACTTCTAGTTCTCCTATAGATTTATAAAAATCAAACATCTAAGAAAAGCAGCTCTGTGGGCCAAGCACAAGGATGGGAATTGGGATCTTTACACTTACTCCCAGATCTGCCCTAGACTTCTGGTTGACCGTGGGCAGCCCCTGCGTGTGCCAGTGTCCTAAATGAATAGGCTTGAGCGTGGTTACCCACCGTCAGCCTCAAGCTCTCCAGATGCAAAGCTTGACACGAGAGCAACGTTGTCTGTGGGTGAGGGATTATTCTCATCTGCTCTTTTCAGGGGCTAGATTCACACCTCCTGGAGGTGTGACTCCACCGAAATGCTGTCCCTAAGAATAGTGCTCATCGCGCCACAGTTACACAAGTCCAGATCTGATGGATGAGCTGTTCCTTGGGGGTGTTTTCAGAAGCCCGCCTGTGACGTCCGACCGCGGGCAAACGCTCAGCAGATGGCTCCTGCCTTTGTTCACTGAGCAAACAAATCATCTCCTCACCATAAAAGTCACTGGAAATAAGAGACACCATTGCTTTTGTGGCTGGATTACAGGGGCTAAAGGGTGATACCCAGAAAAGGCAGGGTGTGGCAGGGTATTGACCATCTGAATTTATACCCCTGGCTCAGTGACATATTAGTTTCTAGCAGGTGGAGAACCAGGCCCAAAGCAAATTTTAGCAAAACCTTGGCGATCCTGCAGGGAGGTGCTGTGCCACGACATCTGGCAATTTCACTGGTACCTGTGTAGCACAAGGTGCAGACCAATGAAGCAGCTGAGAAGCAGAAATGGCTTTCCCAGGTGCTTTGATAAAGCCTTGCATGGAGTCGGTGGGAGCGCAATTCAATGGCACTTTGTTTAATTGCCGCGGTGCTATTTGAAAGCACGCAGATGCCATATGCAGAAATGTGACCATAGGGCTGTGAATGTGCTCAAGGACATATTTAATAAACTCATGTAACAGGGCATGTGGTGCCACGGAGGCTTTGTTTTCATAGGGAGTACAGAATAGTCAGACCAGATCAGTTTTAAGCCTACCAAGTTCACTGCCTTATTCCTGATGGGGGGCAGCAGCCCCAACTCAACAGAAGACTGAGAAAGACCAACAGGATGCTGATGGGGTTCGTCTAAATTAAGCCAATTGTATGAGGTTTAGGCTGGAAAGCTGCCTGGCAGAAAAGGAC
>NW_009194365.1:0-10073 GCF_000690835.1 Fulmarus glacialis
CTGGGAGCCCTCGGTGCCAGTGGCCCCTTTGCTTTCCCATCCCTTCACCCCTCCGTGCACCCTGTGGGCACATTAGACCACCTCCGCTGGAGGCACAGCCCCGGGGGCTGCCGGCTTCCCCGGGGCGAGGAGCACTGGAAGGGGTCCCTAGAAGACCATACACGGTTATAAAAGGCAAAGGAAACAGAAGGTGAAAGGTCTCAGAGCTTAAAAAAAAGTCCTTCGTGAGTCAAATTTTCACATTGTCAGAGTCTTTTGGCCTTGCTGGTTCCAAGCTGTTGTCTAATCCCTGCCACCCATGTTTCTGCTGCTGCTCAAGTGTGTTAGAAGCTGAAGTGGCCCAGTCCAGCGGCAGCCACTCTCTACCTGCCCCGACTCCGTGTTTTTCTCCGTCTTTGTGCTGGGGAAGAGCTATTAAAATGCATTTCCATGAGTCACAAATTCCACTGTTAGATATTTCTTTTTAAAATGCCTGCGATGTGCACAGTTTCCTTGAGTTTTGCCACAGATTTCACAGAAAAGCCTAGAGCAAAGCCTTTTTTTGTCCCTTTCTTTCTTTTTTTTTTTTCAGTCTGGTTGTTTCCTGAAGTACAGGCTTGCTTTTAGCAACAGACCAGGTTGCTCTGGACTGACCTATTTCCTACGGACCTGATTCAAAGCCCCTGGCTGGGTCAGGGCACCAATGGAAATTTCAGACTGTGCACAAAACAGAAAGGCTGTGGGGAAGCCAAAGCGACAACTGGTTTACTTTTAAAATAACACTGTGGGTAAAACTGCATGTAGTGGTTCCTCTACTGTAAAACTGGTGAACCCTTATGCAACTAAGGTAGCATTGCTACGCCAAGCAGCTCCGTTTGGAAGCCTCAAAAAACCCACCTTTTGAATGGCACTGCCTATAGAGAAATTGATCCCAGAGCAGTTGGGGATCGGAGGGGATTTGTTTATACACAAACCTGTGATGATTTTGTCCAGAAAGTCCCTTTTATTTGAGCCTGCTCGCAGGATGCATTGTAAGAGTATTGACTGTGTGGGTGGGAGATAGCTGCTTTTCCACACTGAGAGCTGAGATGGTTGCCAGTCTCCTGAGCTTTGGAGCCGGGCATTATTTAATTTTTTTTCTCTCTCGGCTTCTATAGAAAACACAGATTTTAAACCCACTCTCTGTCTTCAGTTACTATTGTCTCAGTGCATCCCTAGAGGCAGCACAAGTGAAACGCAATGGAATAAATGGCTGCAGAGACTCTTGCCATGGTATTCCCAGTCAGCCCTCTTGCGTGGCCACACACAAGTGGCTGTGAAAACAGCTATTGAGGGAAATAGGTATTGCACAATTCACCTAGTTTTCAGGATAAGGTTGAATGATTTAATTTGCTCCCAAATCAAGAAGCTGTCTTCAGAATTCAAGCATGTGTTACGTGTTCAAAACAGCGTTGCTGAAGGCTAGTACCACGTAGGATCGCTCAGTTCTTGAACACCGCGGAGTCACGGGATGCTGCATTTCAACTGTCGGGGATGCGACTGTGGTAGCTTTGCTCAGTAGGCTGCCTGCTGCTTTCTCTAATTTACCCAAGCCAATGTCCCTGCACTCATTTGCTAATGAAAAGCTTTTAGAGCACAGCTCGGGACAAAAGAGCAAACTCACCTTGCGCTGCAAAAGAATGGCGCTGTAATTTTTCTGCTCAGGAAATGGAACCAAATTTGTGCCAAATGCCCAATTCTGCGATTGTAATCATTATGGTCATGAATGCTCTTGCAGAACTAACGCTGTTACTGGTGTCCAGACCTCTGTCTATGATTTAGTGTCCCATGGCTGGGCTTTGCACCTCTCTGCAGTTCCCCTTATCCATAAGCCTTCCAGTTTTTCAGATTTCTAAGCAAATACACTCCAGAATAAAAAAATGTCAAGTAGCCCTATTTTGAAGGCAGCCCCTCAGTAAAACCCACTCAACATCAGATAAATTGAAGTGCTCTGATTTAAATCAGTTCCCAAGGCTCCTGATTCTCCCATCCTTAGGCATACCGTAGGGCATCTACTCATGTGTGGTGTCCCGGTGTTTTTCACCTCACCGGTGAATAGTCTTGATTTTCTGCTCCACCTGGAAGCAGGTAAAATCACTACACCTTTTCTCATGTAAGATGACATCATCCTGCACAAGGTATAAGGAAACAGACAGACAAAAAGCTCCTTATTAGAGAAAAATACCCACATATCTAGTTTCTCCCCCATTTAAGAGCTTGTTTTCAGTGCGTAACCCGATGCTGGATGCTGCATGGATTATTGCAAAGGCTGCAAGCACAGGTTGAGGAGTACCTTGTTTCTGGCCACCCTCTTCCCCAATTTTTCCCCATTTTTACCTTTGTCTTCTATTCCTTTTGCTGCAAGTTCAGAAGCTCAGTTGTAAGTTATGTTGTTGACATTACACGTTTGCCAAGTTTTGGTATTTCAGTGTTCATGCAGCTCCAGTTTCATTCAGTTTCCCCTATGTGCTTTATCCCTTTTATCTTTGGCCTTATTAATGCGATTGCCCGCTGACAACAGTTGCTGGAAGACGTACAGGAGGGCTGGAGGAACCCGTGTTTGCTGGTGGCTGCTGAACACTGCCTTCGCAGCGATACCGTGCCCCAGCAGGAGAGAGCAGGAGAGCCCATGCTGCTGTCTTGCCTCCCCCCGGCAGTCATCCAGCTCAGCTCTGCTCCTGGCAGGGAGGTGGGTATCTTCCCTGGGGAACTCAGCTAGCCCTGCTAAGAACACCCCAAAGCAGCCCAGCAAAGCAGACTTTTGCAGTTCATTAAACACCAAACGGGCAGGTTTGTCTTCTATTTATTTCTCCTTTTATCCTGCTAGCAAGGGATCATCAATATGCAGACAGTATCTAACACTCCCAGATAAACTGCATCTGTACAGACTCATTCAGACACAGGCTATAAATACCCGCCGCCTGTGCACAGACTGCCGCCACGCTCCCTGGGTGCCTCTTCCAGGGCAGGCTTTCCAAAAGGCTTTTGGAAAGATCTCCCCCGGATCCTCGTGCGGTGCCCAGACCGCGCTGGGACGAGACCTGAGAGCTGTGGTTAGCAGCGTGTGAATGCTGCCACGGCAGAGGCACCGTCCACTTACCTTCTCCATTTTATACCTATATGGTTTCAGTGCTGTGATTTAAGTAGGTCCCCCGTCAACCGGGACATAAATTACAGCCAGCGCTCTGGCGCGGGACTCTGGGAGCCATTCAGGGCATTTCCCTTTGCAGAGATTTGTTTCCTCCCCAGCAACTTGCTAAAGTAATGCCTTCCTCCTTCCCACTGCCCTCGACTTCATGTTAAAGACACTGTTAACCTGGTGCGGCCCTTCTCTTAATCCTGACATAGAAAAATGGAGCACGACGTGAAGGAAGAGTTAAATAATTAATTTAGAGGTATCTAATTTTCAGAATCTTGCCTAATCCAGCTTTCCAGTTTAGCATTCATTTTCCCCACCCTTTGTATATACCAGTTTTAGTCCTTTATCTCTCCCACTTCTAAATATTTTACTGGGGTTTTGTTTTATACAGCTGAGAGGAATGCTGTTCTGATAAAACAGGGCTATAATCTCCTCAGGCTGCATTTCCTTAGTTCCCACTCTTCATCTGTAGCTTTTAAACAAAAAATCTTTACTAGATGAAAATAAAGACGGTGAATTTCAGTGGTACATTTAATAATTCATAAATCAAATGAAGTTCAAACAGGTTCAAAGTTTAAAAGTTTAAAAGTTTTGCTGAAGCTTTAAAGTTTAAACTGTCAGAGACTTTGACAAAAAACTTTTCCTGTCTGGAATATTTAAGATTGTTAAACTATATTACATGCATGGCTATTGCTACATCTTTTCAACCAAAAAGTTGTCTTCTAAAAGAATATTGATTTTCTTTAAACAACTACTACATATGCAGTATAAAGAAGCATATTTTTAGGGTAAAGAAGATTGCAGCTACATAACCTGCATATTATACAAAGTTTTTTCAGGCCAACTTACTTTGGCCAGCAAGAAATCACTTGATTTATTAATGCTGCTACATGCTAGAGGGGTAGAAAAGGTCTCCTTTTAATGGCTTGGCCATTATAAAAGAAGAATTCAGATGAGTGTACGCAACTACAAAGTCTGAAAAGCATTAAGTTTTATGCATGATGTCCTTTCAAACTTTGGAAAACACTGTGGACCTGATTCTGTTCTTGCTTATACCAGTATCAATATCAAAGTCAGAAATAATGCCAACGAAACCAGTGAATTTCTATGTGATCTTGTTTATGTCGACTTAATTTCATTAATATATTCAAGGATCTCTTTATTCATATTTTTATCATTCCCAAAGCATTTAAAGTATTTTCAGAAATATATTCTTTTCATTCATTGCATTTCTGAATGCAATTATAGGCCTAAATGAGATTCTGTGAAATAAATATGTTATAAATAGCACATTAGGCAGATGCTCATACCTAAAAAGAGGGACAAATTTCCCTTGGGGAAAAACTGGCACGGCATCAGGGGAACCTCACTAGCATCCAGTGGCCGTGGCCCGGGCGCAGCTCGGACCTAAGCACCACCAGTAAGCCTAGAATTAGACATCTTTCTTTCAGTAAAAATAACACGTGCTGTATCTGTCACTATTAGCCTCTAAAATTAATTTCGTTTTCATGAATGAGCTCACGAAGTAAGCTGTTCGTTATGATAAAAGCAGAAGCATTAATGGCTTTAAATGGTTTTAACTGATAATAGATGCGGTAAATGGAAATAGGCATTATATGTGCCTTAGTTTCTCAGGGAAATGGGTATTGGAGAGAACGAAGCGAGGGAGAAAGGCAATCTATAGTTCCTGATGTAGCATAAGATGGCAGTAAGAAATGTATGTCTCAGACCACTTCTGAAACAAAGTTATTTTTGACTCTCAAACGCAGGCCAGTTGCAATGCTGAGAGTTCAGCAGAGAGCAGAGTCATGTTCTTCCATCAGTCAGGAATTCCTTACTCCTTCTAATAAGTGCAGATTTTTTCCAGCGAGCAGCAGGGAATGTTATGCACATGTCACAAGACTTCTCTCCAGCCTCTTGGACCGCCTCACCCTCGCTGAAGTTAACAGTGAATAAAGGACAGTTTCCCAGCATCCTACTCTACTGGATTTTTTTTCCCCCTAGGGCCCATTGGAATAGCGTGTGAATTGTGGTGTGAATAATCTGCAATATATGCTTACAATGTGTCATTTTGCCTGCCAGGGGGTCATTTACAAGAAGTCAATAAAGGAGAGATACAAAACTGGCCAAATAAAGTTATTTAAAAACACGTATTTGTGGGATAGTGTTCATTCAATGCAATTAATAAGCCTTAGGATACATCCAGCAGAGGACTAGGCGCCCACAGGTTAAGTACGTGTAATGGGTAGTAATGGCAGAACCCAGAATGGAGCATTAAGGGTGAAGGCTGAACCTTTCATGAAGGAAGAGGGCTAGATACTTCCAAAGGACAGTCCAAAAACATCTCCGTGCTGAGCTGGAAACTGCCTGTGAGCAGAAAGCACTCACACAAGGTGGATCTAAACCCTAATTCACCCCCCACCCAGGGAGTTTAGATATCTGAATTAAGGTCGGTAATACGGTGCCACTACCCCCACAGGGACCTGTTGAAGCTGGGTGCCTGCAGATTTTCAGTTATGGGTCTCTAGGATTAGGCAGCTGAATCCATGTTTTCCACCTCACAATTTTGGGCTTAAAAGCTTGAGGTCCCTCTACGTTCATTTTGGAGCTGTCGCATAAGCATAATAACATTACTTGGCAGTGTCTTGCCCATAATACAGTTTTATCTCATTTCCATGATAGTTTAGCATCATCAGCTTAGAACTGACTTACTTTGCTATCCTAAATGCCAACAAATTGCTGAATGACTCTTTTATAACTTGCCGCCTGGGAAGAGGCAGTGGTCATCTTACGACAAGAGTATAAATAAATCGCAATTCATGATTTCTGTCAGCTAAAGCAGTCAACGTAAATAGGTTGTATGGAGCTTTTTATTTCAGGAACTGCTAACTGATATGGCCACTGCCCCAGCTGCTCCTGTGCTAAATGAAAAGACTCCACAAGCCTTGTGGCGAAGGGCAATCCAGCAGCCATACAAAACAAACAATGCTACAAGAGATCTGCCTAATTTCCAAGGCCACAGCTCTTTGGGGACTGCTCTTCATTCTTCTGGTGGCTTGCCTCTTCGGTACCCTCCCTGCTCCACTCAACTGGGGAGAAAAAGGGCTCGATCCTACACAAAAAAGTGGGCAGGACCACACCAGAAGGGGCATTTTCACCAAGGAGCTCTACAGACATCTTTCCTTGGTGGAAGAGGGAACCCTTAAATTCCTTTCCCAGATTATAGCTCATTTGATTCCTGGGTTTGGAAATTGTAGGCAACTTGTGTTCAAGGCTGAACAAGGAAAGGGGCCAGACGGTTCTGTGACAGGTCCAGTGCCAGAAAGCATGAAAATAGCTCTAATCACAGAGAAGTTCTGGTGACATCATCTGCGATGTCTAGGCCTCTTTCTTCTGTGCTTGTTACCAGCCCAGGCGGGGCTCTCAGACAGGTCAGGACACAGATCCAGTAATCTGGGTTAACAGTTTAGGGATGAATAAAAGGCTGACCCCAAGAACTGTTGCACAAATGACTTACTTTCAGCATGTTGGATGAGAAGACTAATCTGGTCGAGCTTGGAAGAACAAATAAGAAAAATGGCTTCTCGTGTGCTAGCCAGCACCCAGGTACCAGGCTGTAGAAAAGAGAAAGCAGACATCGGTCTGCTAGCCCTTAGAAGCATTTAGTTTCCTCTGGAAGGTGTTCTTCAAGAAGCCTGAAAGCTCCTTAAGCACATACTCCCTGCTTTTAACGCTGGTAGCATCCATCTAATGGAGCATGATGCTGCAGGGCGTGCAGGAGGACACGACCTAGCGATCCTCTGAGCTACTGTTCCCCGCCTATCCGCAAGGCGACCTCCAAACCTGACAGTGTCCAGCAGATCCCTTGCCCACACGCAGCGATGGTTTCACAATGTAGCTGCCGTAGCAGGAGTGCAGGAGCAGCAGGAGACCGAGGAGCCGAAGTGGCCCTTGAGCGGGTGTTTTTGAGGAATTCTCCTCAGTGCTGCTCCACTCGCAGTCGCTGCCACTGGAGTGAGTCTGGGAATGTGCCCGTGCCCAGGCAAGGGGCAGGAGGAGCTCAGCTTCACGCTCGCTGCTGGAAAACTTCACAACACCCAACTTGTAGCTGACTCCTGGCATTTAAAAGAGTTTATGGATGGGACCATTCAAAACTAACGAGGCTACTTTGGATGTCCCATGAATGGGTCCCATTACTCTAATGCGCTGGCAGACGTTGGCAAGCTCGTATTAACTAACTGGTTTAGGTGATGTGGGCTTTGGAGACTTATTGTCTTTTCTGCACTGCGTCTTGAGATAGAGCTATGCCCTCTGACTAATTTTAATGAAGCAAATATCTGAGGTCCACATCTGTTTTGCAAATGCTTAGCCTATTTTAATATATCACTGTACGGTAGTTGAAGCCTCTGGGTTTTGAAGACAAAAAGATAGATTTCCTTGGAAGAATTTAGATTTTACTGGCCTTCTCAAAGGAAGTAAATTCTGCATTTTGTAACAATCATCACCACTATACTTAGGTGACAAAACCAAACAAAAACAAAACCCGAAAATATTCAGAAAAATCCATCAAATCTGAGATAAAGAAGAATGCAGTGACAAAGATTTTTCTGGACCTGGCCTTCGATCACAATAAATCACAGAGTGCCATATTATACCAGTTTACACCAATGTATTTTAGGAAGGAGATTGTACTGTAATAGCATTAGGTGAGGAGTTTTTTTATACTGTATGACTTCTGCAGTGAAACCCTACACTTACGCAAAGACCCCTATGTCATAAGACACAGGATGAAGCTGAATGAAGGAGGAGAAAACTGCAGAAAAGAGAGTCATTCTTCTGACACAGTTAATTTCTGTGCATGCTTTACAGCCAGCACTTCTCTGAGCCATCAGAGAAGGAGAAGGTGCCGATGAGCACGGTAGCACCTGAGCTGTCCCACCAGCAGTCCCGCAGCCTGTCACCAAAGGGTCTGGGAGGTGGTACGCAGGGAAGAGTGGATCTTGTATGAAACACTCCTTTCCCAGCACAACTTATCAGCTTTCAGAACTTGGCTCGTAGATGTGTGCTCCCTGAATTTCTTTAACCCCTCCGCAGACCTGTGTAGACTTCATCAATCCGTTGCATGCTGGGGGGAACAAGTGCCACCATTTCATTCTGCATTTCTGCAAGAGAAAAGGATCTCTTTTTGTTTGTTTGACGCTGGACTTTACACCAGCTTTGTTTGACAAGGAGTTTGCACTGCTGGCTGCCCGGGATTTTTGCTGCCTGCTGTGAAAGGGTGGGCAGGTCCCACCAGAGCCAAGGGGGGAGGCACCAGGCCCGCGGCATTCTGCCCTTCTGCCTGGCCCCAGCCTCGGCCACACACAGGCTCAGGCGGTGTTCATCCAGCTCCACGCTCACTGTTCACTTGATTTGTTTCCCAGCCTAGTGGGAGAAGACAGGATGGCCAAGGACTGTCTTAGGTCAGTTTAGGCTGCTGTGGAAATGTAACTTTCATTCTAGAAATGTGATAGTCGCTCCCTATTCGCTTTTTTCACACCAGTCATTTTTCTGTAGACTAATATCATCTCTCTCTCACTTGCCTGTGTTCCCACTGGATGCAAATAGATTTCCAAGCAAAATTCTTCTGAGGGGACATTGCTGGTTTAACCTCAGTGCAGTGCTGCCAATTTTAATGACCTTTGGTTCCCCACACTGAAAATAGCCTCCTGAAATCAATGGGATTCCCTGCAGAGTCGCGCTCTTTCCAGCGTTAATCGAGATCTTGCTTGCAAGTGCCACAAGCAACCCCAGACGTCCGGCTGTGTGACCTCGCTGAAGCCGGTGACGCAAAACCAGGGGCGAGCCCTGGAGCTTGCTGCAGCCTTTTCTGCCATCATTGGTGCTGTGCTGCGAGGCTGCGTGGCTACTGCTCCAGGGCAAATTTGAAGACCATGGGGCGGCACGCGTGTGCGTAAGAAGCCTTTGGGCAGCAGACTTTCCATTTCCAGGTGTAGGAGATAGAAAGAGCCCTGACGGTTCTCAGTCTCATTTTGAGCCTGCAACAACTTTCCTATCCTCCCCTCCATCTTTTAAATTATGAAGAGAGAAAATCTGCTGTGGAGGTAACCCCTTCTCAAAATCACAGGGTGACCTCCCAGCTCTCCCAGTCTTTCTCTGCAGCAACTTTGTGCCCCAGCGCTCAGGGCAGCTGGATGGAGAAGGACTTCATGAACTCCAGGTATCAGAGACCACCCCGCGAAGCCTGTGCATTCCCGCAGTCTATCCCCTGTTTTTTCGGGAGAGTTTTGCCAGATCTTCTGGGCCAGGGCCTGTGGTTTTGGAAGAGGAAACATTATTTGTCTCATAATACAGACATCAAATACAAACAAGGGAGCTGCAGTTCCTGGCATGAAAGCTTTTTGTAGCAATTTACTATCCAACATCCTTATAATTAATGAGGGCTTTAACCACTATTTTTAGTACAGCTAAAATGAGCTGTAAGTTATTAGAGAAAGACATGTTGTGTAATATGTGACTAATGTATCATTTTACCAAGAATTTGTATTAGATTGCTGAACATTGCAGGGAAATGATTTCCAGAGTATTCCAACTGCTCTGAATGCTCTTTGATACGTAAAATAGAAAGCAATCTTCAGCTTAGCTGGCCTGACTGGCTAATTATGTCAAAGCCTTCAGGAAACTAAATTACTGTAATGTAAATCCAGCCTACATATTGCAAGAACGATGCGGCCAAATGTGTTTCAGGTGTGACAAGATTGAAGTCATTGAAATTAATTGGGGCAAGAGGCGGAAAGTGGAAATGGGAGAAGATTGCCGAGGGCAGAACAGACGAAATAAGATGTTTCCTTTAAGGTGGGGGATTAGCCTAGCTGCGAAGGCATGCCTAGGGCACGGAGAGGCGGGCAGGGCACGG
>NW_009194366.1:0-13237 GCF_000690835.1 Fulmarus glacialis
TGGAAGTATTTAAAAGACATGTAGATGTGCCCACATGGTTCAGTGGGCATGGTGGTGTTGGGTTGATGGTTGGACTCGGTGATCTTATAGGTCTTTTCCAACCTTAATGATCCTATGATTCTATGAATTCTACCACCTAATAAAAATATAAAGAGGAGCTGATGGACTTTTGTATATGAGTATATGACCAATCATGTTTCCTTTGGGCTTTACTCAAAGAATGCAAGAAATCATCTTGGAACTTGGATGAAAGAGATATCCATTGTGACTTTTGGAAGTATACTTATTGGTTAAATCTATGGAAAACATGTAAAATAGTGCAAGCCATTCCTCACCAGAAAATGCCCTTGCCAAGTACTTTTACCACAGCGGCAAAAGCACATCACGTGTGTCTCCTGAGCAGCTGACACTCAAGAACAATTAGCCAGACAGATTTTCAGGAGAAGCAGAGAGCAGTAACAGCAGCATCTCCAGGTCTTCAGGCTACTCTATCTGCTGGGCTTCCTGTTTCCCTGATCCACCTGAGAGAAAGAAGACATTTCCTTTATGTCCTCACAAATTCGACTGTATGGTCCTCTGTCCTTCAGATAGCAAGCATGTCTCTACCTTTCTGAATGCACAGAATTGTGAGGAAGAGCTTTCTGCAGATCTTTGATAATAGCCCAATAATTTAGGTTATCTAGCACTACTGGAATAAAACTGGAATATCTCAGATGTTCCCCTGGGAAAGACTCTAAATCACAGTTACACTTTGTAGAACTACTGCTCCTCCAGACCAACCGTGTTCCTCTGATGCTGCCATTCTTACCAGTGGCTGTCCAAGGCCTTGAGAGGGAGAGGCAAGGAATAATATAAATCATTGACAGCTGCTGGCTCTTCATGTTATTAAGATCTGTGTCAGACTGCACTGTCACTAATGGTGGAATCTGTCTAGTAGGAGCTTTCATCCCTCAGGACCCAGACAGGAGTCCTCTAGGCCAGACTCACAGCTGAAGTCTCTGACAACAGCAGTAGAATTGGGTGATAAAGCTGCTCCCATCAACATGTGAAGTAGCTCTGGTTTGCATTACTTTAGCCTTCTACATAAGGAAAATCCCAGGGGGAAGATGAGGGAGAGCACGCAGCTGCAGCTTTTCCTTTCCATTTTGGCAATCCCCAGTCCCTACATGAGCCCCTACAAAGCTGTAACTGCCAGGACAAATTAGCAGAGGCAAGAGGTGACCTTAGAGATGATGTTGGGTCTGCCTGAACTCTACCCATCCTTCTTTCGAAAAGCATGTCGGCGAGCAGTGTTCCCGAATATCTGAAACCAGACTGAACAAAACTGTGGAAAATGTATTATGGGGAACAAGTATATGCTACTAGAGGATTGGATTAGATGACCTAATGGGACTTTTCAATTTCTGATTTCTTTGATTCTTTGATTTACATTTCCAAATGCTTTGGTCCCTGAGGGAGAACAGTGAAAAGGAGTTGACATGATCAAATAGTTTGTAACACTGCTTTTTTAACTTTTAGCAGAATATTTTTCAGTAACTCTTTGCCAGATATGTAAAAAATGCCACAGAACTATATATAATACATTGTGAAATATTAATGCTGGTTGGAAGTGCAAGGCCGATGTTGGAACTAAGTAAAAAACTGTGCATTTGACTGTGCCAGTGAAAGCCAAGATGACAGGTTTTATTTTAATTTAATAAAATCTGAAGGTAGTACTGTGGAAATCTGGCCAAGGCTGCCTGGCAGACTGCCTTGAAGGGAGTCATTGATAGTCCCCTTCCCTTTTACTTTATTAGGTTCACCATTTTCCCCCATTTAACATAAAAAAAGTAATTTCCCAAATAGCAGGATTCCTCAGTTGTTTTATCCTGCTCATCTAACATCCACATTTTATAAAGCATTTCATTGAAATTAGGGTCCCTAAAACTCGCAGCATGAATAATCTGCGTTTTACTAAGAGATTTCTTTTCTAAATTCAATATGATATTGAAAGTCAGAAGCACCATTTAATTACATGCCACTATGGAGAGGTGAATGGAAAGTAGTAAATACTCTTGAGACCTTGAGGGGACATTTTTAAAAAATGTGGGGTTTAAGATTTGTTTTTTTCTTTTCCTTCTGTAAGGTTGTAGGGATGGGAGACTATCTATCAAACTGAAGGGTGGATTAAGAACCATTTGTTGTAAACTAGTCTTCTAATCGACTATTCAACAAATACTGTTTCATATCCATTTTTAGCTATGAAATCAGCAGTACAAATTAGCAGGAATATTAATCCAAAATAATCACGGCCAGGCAAAATAGATTTTAATGCTTATTCATGTCTTACCTGACCCTCTTTGTTTTATTTCACCTAACAAAAGACTTACAGCACCTTCCCACCCAATGATGGTGATGCTACACATAAATTGTTCCGGAGATTTACAGCTTCCTGTAACCCTCAGATGTGTTACAGATTTATTTTCTATAAGTCAGCAGTTTCTAATCTACCTCATGCCCAAAACATTCACCCTAATATCTGCTGTATTAAGTTTCCCATACTAGAATCTGTGTGTTCCTTCTGAGGTTCCAATCAGGAGCATTGTTTCCCTTAAGTAAGGAAGCTCATATGAATGTGCTTAAGAAAGTCCTCGTCCCCTTTCAAACACTTTGTCCTAGAAAGTCTTAGGAACCGTATAAGATGGTGAAATATTTGGACAAGACTTATTCTCAAACCTGACTCACAGACCTTTACATCATCCTATCACACTTTTTCTTTTATCCTTTAGCAAATCCACTCTCGCAAGGCAGTGTTCAAGTGTCTTATACTTATCTAGCCCTTAAGAAAGTGATAATTATGGTCCTCATTCAAGTGGGTTTTGTTGGTTGGAAAGTGTATTCCACAAAAGCATAAAAAAGAAAGTGCAATGGCATTTTCAAAGTCTGTGGACAATCCGTAGTAGTAGATGAAGAGGAAGGAAACCTGCACTCTACAGCCTGGAGTATTGCTCCAGTCACTTGTTTGGCAGCTGTAGTAAATTGAGTAACTGAAATGGCTGAATCAATTTATTCGTACTGTGAATTCATTAAGCGTCAGAAGACAGCCTGTGGGCAGGGTCCTCAGTCCTGTGAGGTCTGATATGTTTATTCATATTGATGTATTTACCAATGGTGAGCAATTTTACTATTCATTGCAATTGTTCTTTGTAATAAAAAATAATGTGCTTCCTCAGATCTTTCACTTTGTTTCAGTTAGCCAGAATGTGTGGATTTAATAACCATTTACAACATTGATTCCAATCTGGATGAAAATCCTTACACCCAAAATTGAGCCATTGTGTGGCATTATCTCTCCGACATCATGATACATGTTGTATTGAACCTTGCAATGCTTCATAGCCAACATAATGGGATGACACAACTGAAATTGAATAAGGAACAGACTTCTTGTAATTAAATTGCAGCTATCAGTGTGAATACCATCTATCTAATACACAGCACACAAAGTGAATAGAAGCATGCAAACGTGTTTGTAATGTTTACAGCAAACCAATTAAGACTTCAGGTTCCCTATGAGCAGCAATATCACTCATCTATTCAAGCCATCAACAACTTCCTTTGGTGTTCTGTATTCTGACTGCACACAAGAGAGGACTCTCTATCTGATTTTGCCCATATCAGCTAGCAGCAAATGATTCCAAAGATAATTCAATTCCTTCATATCTAAATTTTAATTATTGTACTTTATTTTCCAGTAATTTTAAGAAAATAGACCCTTAGTCAGTATAAATTGTCGTAACTTTGCTGATGTCAGTAGCAATTCCTAGTACCTGAGAACTTGGCCCAAGGCCACAACTTTTAAATTAGAAGTTTTACACAAATGCAACCAGAGTTCAAGAGTTGAAGATAAGAAAATGTTAAATGTAATAAGGTGAAAAGAACACGTTCCACCTCTATTATGCTTTGGACATTATAAAGCTCAATAGTAGCAGCAAGGTGATATAGACCCTCCACCACTATGGTCAAAATCCAGCCTATATAAAAGGCAAAATATTTTCCACTATAGCCATGAGAGCATTTACAATAATTGCCCTCTTCTGTTCTTCCCCCACAAATGTATAAAAAACAGTGCTGCCCCAGGAAAGAGGCCAAATTAATATAAATTGCTATCTTCAATTACTTGGAAAGGATAAGAGATATTAGGATGACACTGAAAAACAAACAGATACAACTTTTGATAATGTTTGGGTACTTGATCTGATCAAGAGTATCCAAGCTGAAAGGATCACTTTTATTTCCTGTATTTGTGAGAAGTCAAAGTAGCTTGGGAACTAGGTATTTTGTGCACCCTGACTGTGAAAGACAATGCATAGTGAGATGTAACATACTGACTGTGATACATTTATTGTGGGGAAGTATTAGGTTTACTGTAATAACCATCTGGAATCTTTCATGACTAATAATTTCACCTTGCAATTAAACAAACAAACAAACAAACAAACAAAAAGAATTCTGGTACTTAACAAAACATTTTCAATAACTGAACAATAGGATGCAGAAACGAGATCATCTTCCATTTTAAACAATGTTGAGATATGTTAAAAGCAACCACTTCTATGCAAGAGAAAGCAAGACCTTGTTAGAATTTCTGCACACTCGAGAAAAAGAGTCCTGGATTCAGCTTTTAGTTTACATCGTATAACTGAATGCAAATATATATTGCAGATAATCAGTTGAAATAATCCACTTATTTCGCTGTTAACCTGGATGAAGGGAATGGACAACCTGATTATTTTTCTTTTCCTTTTGAACTTCAATCATATTTCAGATTGTCCCTTAAGAAGAATGATTTTTCAGCACTGATGATCTCCGTCTTATCTATGATCAATTTATTTCAAAATGTGAGAATGATAAAACCGAGAACTTAGTAATTACACTACAGAAACCATTTTCTTTAAAAAACTTTGTAGGCTTGATTGTAATAAAATAATTAGTATATTTTTCCAGACATACTACATGATTGTACATTTCAGGAAATGGATCTGACAAGCCATTTTGTTGCTTTTTCGTGCAATGTAAACTTGTCTGTTTTATCCTTTGCTAAATTAAAAATTAATTCTTGCATGAGCATACTGTATTGGTAGATACTTAGGATGACAGTTGAAAAGGGAGACCCTCTAAAAATGTAATTCATATGGCAGATGCAAGGCAGTTTATTTTACACAAATTATACATGAACATGGGTTGAACTAACCAGTTTGGAAAACAACTTTAAATTGCCCAGTGCATCAAGAAATAACTGGCTTGCTAGTCCACAGATATTTTTTAACCGATATATTCACAGATAACTCCAGTCATATCAGAATGTTAAAAAGGTTTCCTTAAGAATGAATAATTAACTTGAGAATAACAGAAAAATGAAGACATTATGTCCATCACATCTGTTGTTTTGCTTTATTTTTCCTGTATCTAGACATAATTTTATTTATTTCTCTATATACCCAATAAGGAGTCTGTTCATTTCTCCTGTCTTTATTCCACTACCGCATATATCATCAAAGCCAATCTGACTCTTTATGTACAAGTCTGGGAATATTTAAGATGAAAAAATGAGAGCTTCTATAAAGATTCTTTACAGGTTTTGATTTTTTTTTATATTGTATAATGCAATGAGTTCCACATTAATCATAAACTTGCATCTTCAATAAATATGATGTTTTAATAAACTAATAAGAATGTTTGACTCATATATAGAACATAAAGAATGTGGCATGTATTTAATGATTATTATCGTGGCCTGTTCCAAAATGTTTTCTGCAAAATGTAAGAACCATGTTGTAAACTCTTTTGCCCGAGGAGCCTTATTAAACTCAAATGATTCAAAAGCGTGTATATGATGTGTCTGCGTTGGATACTTTAGGCGCTATAGCAATAGGAGCATCATGCTATGCTGAAGTGGGCATTTGTTAGTTCATGTTAATGTGAGGTCTTCAGCTGCGATAGCTTAGAGATATCCTGCTAGTGAGGAATCTCTGTCCTTGAACAGAGAGGCAGAGGGAAGCCTTTTCTGTAGCCCAGGCTAAGAAAAGCTTCATCAAGCTTGCCTGCTATTCCAAACTATCCTCCCTATGAACTTGATTTTACTTAAAATCTCTATAAATTTACTGTTATCCATATAGAACAAGCATCACTGAGGAAAACGGGCAATTCTACCCTAGTGTTATCTTTGGATATGCTAAGCTGATTTCCCAGCTGGTGCAAGTTAAGTTATGGCAGTTATATTAAACGATGCCAATATACACTAATTTAGAATGAGTTCCTTCATCATTAACATGGGTATTTTAGGAAACCAATTTAGAACCATACATTATGTAGATTCTCTTCTCTGCTCATCATCTCCCATCTGATATTTGATTAGGATATCGATTTCCTCTTATTAAAAAAAAAAAAAAAATCAACCTACTCACCTCCTTTTACCCTTTACATCCTACAACTGCAGAATTCCACCTGGATTAGCAAATTGATTTATTGATAATAAACACATTGATCTTCTCTGTCCTTCTCCAACCTGTATAGCTCCAATTTCTCTATCCCCAGTTTTTTCCTCCACAGAAATTTTTAATATTAGCTCCTCTGTAGTACTGGCACCATTCTTGTGAGTGCACTCTTCAAAGATTCATCTACTGGTTTTTCAGTGTTAAATTCTTCCAAACGGCTTTCCAGCATGGAACGAGGCATAAATGCTCATGCTGATGTCAGCAGAAGTTTCCCTGCTTGCCGAAGTGCTAAGATAAAGAGGTCAATGCAAAAGTAGATATGATCCATCAGTAGACTTTATGAGACACTTCTGAAAAGGCAAGATTGGTCTAAATTAAAATCTCTGGGACACAGCTGAAGGCAACTCTGTTGATAAATTGCTCTGTAGATGGGCTTACTTGGTTGGAAGAAATGTTATGTTACACATCCAGCCAGGTGTTACTAACTGATGATGATGACAACATCAGAAGAAATTACTGGAAATTTACTTTATTACAAAAAAACCACACAACCCTGTAAAATCAAGGTCCAAGACAAAGGATGAAATTTAGACACCCCATTAGAAAGACAGTCTATATACAAAACACCTAATATTTTAAAACATTATGTTTTCAATGCTGATCATCATGATTAAACATTCATATCTCTGTAGCACCTAGAGATCAGCTGGGTTACAATTCTAGTTGTGGTACAAACTAAGTGACAGTCCCTTGACAAAGACCTAACTTAAGAGCTGTTTCATAGCAATTTCTTAGATTTCATCATTTGCTTTCACTATGCATGGGAACAAAGTGAGATCAAGAGAATGGCACTGCATCAAAATGTCCCCTGAATATGCGTGGAGTTACTGCAGGGGATGTAGGGATGCTAGATGCAGTGTTCTTACTGCCATACTCCTTCTTCCCAGCACAGTGATCATCTCACCATCTTCTTGCTATTGCCTTGTTTTGGATATGCCACAGTGATGTTCCTTCTACCGCTCTCCACTTTCTATAGATTTTCACCAAAAGTGACTTATCTAAAGGAAACATTTTGACATTGATGAAATTGCATACTTTTCTAAAATTTAAGCATAGCAGCCCAATTTATTGAAGAAGTGGATGAAAAAAGAAAAACGAACAAAACAAACAAAGAAACCCCAACACAAAACAACCGGACAACAGCAAAATAATCTGGCATATAAAAATGACTTAACATGAAGAACCTTTAGAGTTAAGTTACATGAGATGGCAAACACATTACAGCCTCTGAAAGGGAAAAGCCTTGCTCTCCTTCCCTGGCTCCCACTGCCCTTGCACTTGGAGCTGCCTTGCTTTGTGGTGGTTCTGGTGCTCATCAGACCTTTCAGAATGAGCTCACTGTTCAGCTCAATGCAATGTAGATCACTAACTCGGTGGAAACCTGCTTCTTTGTCCTTTACTAGACTGCCAAGTAGCAAAATGGAGTCACTGCAGCGTGGGTCAGATGAATGCCACTGAGGAGTGTGAAAGAGGAACACCAGAGTGGACAGCACACTCCTGCTTCAGTAGCAGAAAGTTCTTAAGGATATCTTGCACAGCTTGACCCTTATCTGAGTCCACTATGGTTTCCACAGGCAGAGGCTGATACAGCTGTAAGTGAAAAACACTGATCTCTTATACAAGGCATTTTTACATAGTTTTGAAATCAACTATTATATTAACTGTGAGTATGCTTTCCTTGATTCGGTAAGACTTAAGATGATAAAACACACCTATTTAAAGAACTCAGCATCTGGATCCAAATTTTATCACTTGGAAACATTGTCAGGGAAAACTAGAAGACCTAAGATCTAAGGCCAGAGAGTCAGCTGGTGTAACTCAATGCAGTATTGCTTCCTGATCCAGAGCATATAAAATAAAGCAAAATAAGACATAGAAGTTCAGCAAAATGAACAGAACTAAGATGCTTGAATCTCAAAATGTTTTCATGGAAGTATTTTCATGAGAAACTAATATACAGGGTCATTAACTTCCGGAAGGGAATGAAAGTCAGATGAATGTGTTCCCCGCCATCCTTCTGAATGATTTTAAGCAATCATTGTGTATGTTCACAAAGGATGTATCCTATGAGCACATAAAGGGTGGCTTGGGTTTGGATTCCTTTTATAAAGGTCTCTTGCATGATTTCAGCAAAGCAAAGGCATGGCAAGAGGAGAAGAGGCTTAGACTAGGAAGGCAAGGACATAAGATACAGTTGAATTGGCATTGAATGTTAGCCAGAAGTCCAATATCAAACCAGGATTTCCTGTCACACATGAAAGGAGGAGTTCAGCTTTCTCCAGATGAGCACTACACATAATAAAAACACTACGTTGTCAGCAGAAGTAGAATTGTCAATATCTGTCTAAAGTAGATCAGATCTACAACAGTGACAATGCCTTTGTGCACTGAGGCTACCTGGGTCCTTTGGACAATCTTAACAACAAAGGGAGAAGTTGTTACATTTAGAGGGAGAGTCAGCGCCTATGTAGGAAAACCCATCACTTTTACCACTACAAATAATTAATAAATAATGTTACAAATATATATAATTCCATTTTATAAAGTAAATTGGGAGATAGTTTGGACACCCATTGCCTAAAAAAGGTTGGAAAGGCCATGACAAGTGGTCACAGTGTGTAAAAATGGGAAGCACCTGTTTCTTTTGGCATGAAACGCTGAAATGTGTATTGCAGCCGCTTCATGAATGTATTTTTTCCATGGTTTAATGTTGAAAGGGATGAAAACAATATAGCCAAGTGTGTTCTGTAAGAGTCTTGTCAAAACCTGTGGATAACAAGGAAAAACAACTCCCTTCCTTTGGATAAACCAACAGGTTATAGTAAGTTTGGAGTGAAGCAGTGAGATCTGCTGAGAGTGGGTACCAAGAAACGAGATGTTTTATTCAAGGCTAGAGAAGTTTTCACCTTACAGTGAAATTTTCACCTTACAGTATTTCTCATTGGCCAGCTGCAGGGGAACAGTGACAGAACTGCTACAGTTTTCAGCATCTCCCACAGGTAGAAGACAATAGCTGGAGAAGTCTCTCAAGAGCACAGCTTTCTTCATGTGAAGGGTTCATTATTATATAAAGATGTGTAAAATAATCAACTTTCCATTTTTTCAGGTGCAATACCAGACTAGTCCATGAATTTTATCTATGTTAAAATGTTACACTCCAGAGAGTTCATATGGTTTCTTACAATAAAAAGTTGTTATATTCTTCCTATCTTCAAAATTAATTAATACAGTATTATGGCTTTGCCAAATGCAGAAATTCACTTCTCAGAAATACTTTGCTGTGCTGAAGATAAACTTTTCAGTAGTAAAAGATCTAAAGCTAAACTTAAACTGCCATGTAAGTATGGAGAAAAAATACATACACCAGGAGAGAGGGAAGGGGTTTATGTTTATCCTCTCTCAAGCCCTGCTTCAGGAAACATCTAAAATTCGGGAAGACAGTTCTAATTTGTTTAAATCCCACTGAAGTCAGTGGAACTTTTCAGCCTATAGCAAGTGCTTTTGTCAACAAGGTAATGTTTTCCCTATGCATTTTCCTACCTAAGGACAGTAAATCTGGCAGAGTCACTATGTCATATTATTCAGTTTGGATAGAAAGATTACTATCTTTGTTATAAAAGGCTATATTCTTTGGCAATATGACATTACAATGTGAATTAAGCATGTGCTTAATGGCTTCCCTAAACAGCAATTATTCCTGAGTGGGAGTCAATACAATTTCCAGTTTGTGTTTGCCCAATCCACAAGTAAGACATACTTTTGAAGTATGAGAAGCCAACTTGAACTGCAAATTTGGACTTCAGGATTGGTATCAGGATTTGAGCAAATTCGGGATGGAAAGTTATACAGATTTTAAAAGTCCATGATGTCACTGTTCGTAGTAGATTCACAACAACAAGAATGACAGCACAGAGGAACGAGCTTGCTGAACAGGAAAGAGGTAACTATTTCGTGTGGATAAGTGAGTGTAAAGTAGGTCACGTGGCAGTATTCTATCAGTATCAGCGAGTTTAGAGCATCAGTTAAGGAAGACAAGTTTTCAGATCCTAAGAAGACCACAACTGAAATTTAAAAAAAAAAAAAGTAAAAAAAAGTCTAGAAATGAAATTACCAGTGAAGGAAATGAGATGCACAGCACTTCAGAAATATAAACTTGCAATCTCACAGATAGTAGGACAGAGAAGAAAATGTATATGTTTTATCCCCAAATCTCTTATTCTGAGATGCATCATCATGTAGAAATGTGATAATTTTTCCCCATGGTTTTCCTGTAGATGAGATTTTAGCTTCTCCCAGAGCAATTAAAATCAAAGAATATTCTTTAACATATTTATTATGAGTCATATCATTATATTCTATGGGCTATTTCATAGTTAACGTGAAATAACACACTGATGTAAACATTCAATATAGTTCTTTATTCATTCTCAGTATAGTCCTTCATGATTTCTAGTAATGTTTCTAGCACTTGATATTATATGCACGATTCCAAAAATGAACTGGCCGTTTAATTCAACTTGTGATTTCACCTAGGAAGTTATGAAAACATGACTCTTTTACCACTTACAGATGCACACGCACACACATACGCATGCACACATACACACAGAAGTATTCTAAAAAATATATTTTGTGTCAGTGAGTGCATGGGAGACAGACGTATGCTTTTAGCAAAAAGTGAACATCTCTGCAATGCAGAGCTCTTATTCTGGTCTTGTTATAATAATCATAGGTTGTTCAGCTGATAACAGAAATGTCAGAAATTTAAAAAATCTGGGAACTTCTGATCAAAGAAAAATTTACCTTAAAAAATTGCTGCAACTGAGGATGGCATGTCTGTTCAATCTGGAATGCTTCTTTTTCTAATGCCTCCAAGCCCAGTGCTTTTGCTCATGATCATAAGATTATCTTTCTTAGATCCAAACCTCTTGTTATATATTGATCTACAAGACATTATTTGTTAACATGTTTGCATCTACTGCAATGTGTCAGCAGAAATATCTTTGTCACTAGAGGGCAGCCATCATCTTCTAGAGAGCCAAGAGAGCTTGTCATGGAAATCAAGATCTGACTGTAGTCACAGAGGACATGATTCTGGATCAGTGGGCTGTGTCTCAGCTGTACTAATTTTCAATAGAAGTAATTAGCAGCATTCCGGGGTTTTATCTAGGGATCAAATTATGGCTGGCTATTTCAAAGGCAGAATATGAAGACTTGTTAGTGTGGACTGACCAATGACTTTAAGAAGAAAAAAATTGAGGTTACTGTTGTTATAGAGCCAAAAAACCCTCCTACATTTTCCAGTAGAGGAAATTTCAGAGCAGGCTGATGAAATGGGAGCATCAAATGTGACCACAAAGTTACTGGAAGCCCAATCCCATCTTATGTCTCCTGCATGATGGACAAATGGAGAACTGTGTGTGTGAGTGTTTGCTCTGTTTGCTGCTAAGTGCCTTTTGCTGATCATAAGTGGGTATAAGTTTGTGGGTGAGGCAGAGAAATGATGAAGTTCAGCTCCAAAACACTCACATCCTCTCTGGTATCCGGCATCAAGACAGAGGTTCACCTTGCCCCTCACTGAAGAATTGATGATGAGGTGAACAAAGCTCTGTATCCAAGCAAACGCCCAGGCTTTTGTCATTTACCCAACGCTTCACGTTGACTGTGGCCAGCTTCTGAGGTTTGACCAATACAAAAATCCTGCATAACTAGCAGCGGGTTCTTATGGCCTTCTTGTTTCTTTTCAAACTGTACATTTCCTTCAGTGTATCTGTGACAAAATAATCCTCAGTTTTTCATGTACCTGATATGAATATATAAATAAGGATAAAAAAAGCTGTTTTATTGGAAACCTATACTTATAGCTCACTTGCTTTGCACTACTGACAATTTTTTACGTTACAATAATTTTGCAAGGTATTACACAGTTTTACTGCTATCTGCTGTGCCAGGCTGCTCACACTCCATCTCAGATGCACAAGTGTGTGCATGAACAGAGGACTTGACAAGATAAATAGTGATACATGCCTGCACATCAGAGACCAAAATTAGTCTGTGTCAGATCAGAATGGAACTTGGCTAATCTGAAAATCTGCTTTAAACTCTCATTAAGATAAACTTCTGAAAATCTAATATATACATCACTTTTTATACCCAGTAATAAACAAGGCTTTAAATTTTCAGATTTTGTGCAAAAAGGACAAAGCCTATTTAAAATCAGTAAAACAGGCTGAAGTGGAAGGAGAAAGTTAGCATATCATATACACATACACATACACATATATGTAAAAGAAAAATCCTCACAAAGAGCATGATCCCATGTGTTGGTTTTCTTTTTTCATTGAGACAAACATCCTAGCAGAGTACATCATACTGAAAACGAATGTTAAAATTGTTGGACTAGGAAAGGGTGGGAGGTAATACATGCAGAGGAAGACATAGTATTTGTTTTTGTATTCTTGCCAGTGATATTAATCAGCAAGTAATCAGCATTTCATATGGGTGGAAATGGGGAGGGAGAGGTGATTTTTTACCCTGATCACATTCTGCATTTTCTGTCCTTGATATGCAGTCTGCCTTGAGACGTAGCGATAACTGGCATTCAGACACCTCTGCAATTCTATAAGGTAGTATAAGCATAAAGGTCTCCACACCAGAAATAATAACAATTTTCCCTGTTGTCCTGGTTTTGGCTGGGATAG
>NW_009194367.1:0-26858 GCF_000690835.1 Fulmarus glacialis
AATATATTTATTATATATTATATGCTTAGTTATATTGCATTGATGATCATTCTCAGAGCAGGCAAGCAGTAATGAATTGATTCCATCTGTATCTACTTTTGGGCAGAGAGTGATTTATAATGACCATTCCTACAAAGCAGCAGAGGGCATACGATTAACAACTCAGCCCTGATGGGCTATAGTGGTGTTGAGAGACTGACAGAACTGACAAGGATTTCCATAAGAACATTAATATACAAGTTAAGCTATTGCAATGAACTTACTATAGCTTGAAGTTTGAATACAGATCATACATGTAACCTTGCTATGCTATTCAACTGTAAGAATTACTTCATGACAAAATTTGTCCAAATACAGAGACGCTGAAAATAGCATCTGAAACTACTATTGTGTAATTTTTGGTTAGAAGGTCACATCACCTCAGATAAGTGGAGCACTTTCTATTAAGGTTTACTATTTAAAAACTAAACCAGAGATTCTCTGTCAGTGACCTATTTTAGGAAACACAGAGTGCAAGATATTACAGTGCATATACTGAAGTTGTCTTTCATGACTATTTTTGGAGTACCTACTATTCTGATAGGTTATTACAATTACATATTCATGAAAGAACAATGTAACTTTTTCTGAATGCTACAAATGTTCCAATATTTACTGTAAGTAAGGATCTTCTAGAGATCAAAATTCAAACTGTTCAAATCTTAGTCTCATAACTGTCATTGTACATGGTCAGGGCTAGGATCCATATCGTGTTACATTCTTACTCTGAATCATTCGGGTGATGTGAGGGACTTTATAGGATTTGCATAAGAGTTTTCTGAATTAGTATTTTTGGAAGTTGTCTTCTTGATGTTGGGAAGCCCACCAAAGAGCCAAGTTCTTCCAATTCACCTGCTTAATCCATAAAACAAGATCTGCGGACAGTTCCTTATTTCCATAAGGCAATTTCTACAGTATTGAATTACATACTTTTGATGCATTTCATTGTTTGTTTCCATAGATGTGACTCATTGTATCGCAAAAGAAGCATTTGAAGGACAAATGCAGAACTGTTCTCGTTAGTGATGGTAGTTTTTCCTCAAAGAAAAACTTGCTGTGATTAGTACTTGAGTACAGTCACTGGTCCTAGACTGATGGGCGAATTTCTCCATGTGAAGGATGGACTTTGGTTCACCATATTTTAGACGGGTCTTTCTGAGTATTCTGTACATTTTGAATAGAAGTCTAACCAATTCTGTAAGTGAATTCACTTGATCACAAATGTGCTAAAAAGAGCCGGGTGAAAATTCAATACTTGAAAACAAGTTACCTATGTGAAGGCCAGCACTCTTTCTTTTACAAAGGCAAACATAGCTCATGCTGTTATTTACCACTATTTTGCAGTCCCGGTAGAAAACAGGTGACTATAGTATTTCAGTGTAGGCCTATCTATAATTAAAATAAACTTGCAAGTAATCTATTCTGGCTATACTGTAGTAACAGCTGTCAGATTGAGCAGCACTTTGTAAATCACCTTCTGTGTAACATGCAAGTGTTAGAGTTATTTATAACTATACCATATAAACGTCACAAAGGATGTTTGGTGATTCACAGATGATAACGAAGAACATACTGAGAGACAGACATAGGAAAGAAAGCAGCATGTTTTTTTAGACAGAGCCATTTGGAGTTCTTCACGCTATTCCTGAGCAATCCCCAAGGGCATCAGCATCGCCACTGGATTGGACTTCTACTCACTTTGCCTGAAAACCCAGGTCTGCTGCAGCTAGCAAGAATTTTGCCCTTGTTTTTCTAAAAGCCAAACTTTCACCCATGGCTTAATGTGACAATTAATACTATATTAGCATGGAACAACCAAGTGAAAATTTGAGTGTGGCAGGTTTGCACTGAGTGCAATAATTCCCCAGGTTCTATCTACCTCTGAACCATCAGATACCACTCATACATATGATTAACTAGCATATATGCTATTTTGCTAAATATGTTGTAGATGACAGCAAAAAAATGGCCCAGAGGTTCCACCAGCTTGAGGAAAAAAGGCAGGTTTAAACCTGTTCTGGCAAACTCACCTAAAACTGTGCAAAGCAAACATATTTCTAATTTGACAACTGTGATCTCTTTAGCATCAGGATTTTCACAAAGTTAGCAAAAATTTAAATAAAAATTTTAAGTCTGTCAGAATAGCCTAGGAAAGGAAGTCCCGTGCTATTTAAAGCTTGATAAAGCCCAGCTTTCAAACAGATTGGCTCCTCTCTTCAGCTCTTTGACCAGAGAAAGTATCTGCTCTGAGGACCTTGACACCACTACATAGAGAGCTAACCTTGGAGTTCACTGTTAAATGTATAAGATAATTCAGGACAAATCACAAGTGTTTCCTCAGACTTCCAAAATTTGTATGCCACTGACTCCATGGTTATATGTTGCTGATTGTTGCGGAAGGGGATTTACGAATATATTTAATTTTTAATCTGAAGGCCTTTGGTTATGGTGTTGGCCGTTGTTCTTGAGCCTGATGACCTTAAACCTCTCTCCTGGCTGTGATCTGTGCTTTGTGATTTCTGGTTGATGATCATCATATGCACCTAAAATGTAAGAATTTAAAAAACTGGTAAATATAAAATGATTTTAGCTATATTGAATTGATTGCTGGAGATTTAAGCTCTGACGAACAGGGAAAAGCTTTCTTCCTGGTTACAGGGCGCTCTCTCCCCTTCTGCTGTTTATGATATTTGATCGATTGCCTCACTCAGGTATGACTGAATCTGCCAGAACTGGTAGAAGTTAGATTTGTCCGGAAGTTTATTCTACAATTTTGGGAAAAAGCTGGATTAAATAGATCTGCGGACCAAAATTTTGTGATGCAGCTTTTGGGGAAGAAAGTATTTGGACTGGTCTTCCCATACTGTAATAGTAAACATACGCCTGTGTGAGACCCACAGCCACCAGCTCAGAGCAGATGAGTAACTCATATCCTAAATCACTGAGTTGGTAATCTTTCTACCAAAGCTGCAGTAAGAAGTAATACCTAGTACCATATATGGATATGTTGCTTTTTCAAATATCAAAGCTTTTCTACTGGCAAGTAAACTTACAGTGCCTGGTCAGCTCATGTAGAACAATGAACAATTATTACAGAAGTGAGCAATTTTTGCTTATTGGTCAATTTTATACAATTCATAGTAGAGAGAAGCATCATTCCAGTCTCCAGGCTCCTAGTCATACTTCAGTCTTGTATAGCTTACATACTTCAGAATGTAAAGTAGGTCTACACAGAGGGATTAAGGTAGTGTATCGAATGAGAAAGCAACAGAAAGGAGATTTTTTTAAAAATAAATATTCATCAGTTAAAAATTAATTCTCAGTAGTTGTTTCTAACCAATAGCACATTAGTATTTGCACTACTTTAAAATCAGTAGGGATATAACATTCCGTCACTTACAAGCATTAGAAACAATTGTTAGAAGCATTCCCTAGCCATTGAGTGAATTTAATTCTCTCTGGTTGATAGTGGTAGTTTTGACTGTAATTACTGGAGATGGATGATTTCAAGGGCCAAAAAATACTTAAGCCAAAATTTACAGATGGAAAACAAACTTATAAATAGTATCAGACCTACAATTCATTGATGGCCATTAAAATTTTCTTTATGATTGTAATGTAATAGAAAAGCTACAGCTGCATCCAGATGTTTTTTTCTTTGTTTCTTTTCAACTTCAGATTTTTCTTCCTTTTATTCTTCTTTTTTACTCATGTTTTATAGCAACTCTCAGAGAAATCATATTACAATAAATTTGTCTTTTCAAAGCACTTCTAAAACCTCATACCATTACCTGGTAGCTAATACAAATCTAATCAGCTCATCTAGCATAAGTTTTCATTGCTTATTGAAATAACAGCTCCTAGTTGCTCTTGGCCAACATAACTACTGCCTAAAAATTGCAAGCTCCAAAACCACCTATAAAACAAGCAAACAAAAAAAAAACCCCACAGGCTTTATAAAGGCAGAAACAGTCAATCAGATCCTGACAAAATAGACCATCTAAATGTTATGTTTATTTAAATTCTTCACACTAAAAAAGAGACAGTGTCCACATATCCTTCACAGTTCATTAATCTCACCAGGATACAATGGCATATTAATCAAAACTAGTGAAAGGAATGCTGTCCACAGCTGACTGTAAAATACACAAGATGTCTCAGTGCATTTCTTTGGAGAAGCATGTTTATTCAGCAGAGTATCCTTAAGGATTTAATTCCAAACATAAGCATCCCCACCATTTGCCTAAATAAAAATGCAAAGGATCTTTTGTCAAGAATTCCTTTGCTTTACTTAAAGTAACTTTGTTGTTGAGGAAAAAGCAAAAAAATTTGGAAAATTTTCTGTTCTTTAAATTTCACCCAGGAGTTAATTTATAACTTCAGTGAGATGGGGAAAAAAGAGATTAGATGGAGACATCTGCTGATTAAATGTCTCACAATTAAAGAAAATGAAAATGAGTATTAGAAAATAGAGCTATTTGTACAGCTTGACAATGGAAGAATGTATATTAAAATACACAACTTGGAGCATACCCTGGAGTTGGCAGACTAACTACGATATAGAAGTTTGGGAAGAATAATGATAACAGATTCTTTGGCTCGGCTTTCACCACTTTGATGGCTAGAAATCAATACCACAGCTGCCATAGAAAGTAATGCCATTGACTGTGTGTTCATTGCTTTTTCTATCTTCAGGAATTAGATTTTTAAAGTTACATGCGATCAATCATTAGTTTAATCATTGTTTTGCTGTTTTGTGTTTTATCAAGCAACAGCTATTGACCTTTGAGGTTTTGAATTTTTAATGCAGTTTTAATTTATAATAGTTCCCTGCACTCCACTGATATATGTATTTCTCCTATACCATTATAGTTGCAAACAGAAGTCCATATAGCAAATTTAGAATGTGTCCATGAAGCAGCAACATATGAAGCTTTGAAACACTTGCTTAGAACAAATACATTTTAAATATTAAGAGGTATTAAGTAACATCATAATAGCAATAACTTAGAACTAGACTTTAAAGAAACCATACACGCACTTTTAATTCTTGCAACAGTGTACTCCAGGCTGTGTCTAATTTACTGTATTTATTTGGTTTAAAAACTCTCCCTTTCTTGTCTCCTCTCCTCCCCATTTGGAGCATATATTCACTTTGCTGAAGTATGCATCTTTCCTAGGAGAACTAACTATTGGTCTTGAGCAAGTCCTGATAACAGGCATTCCTCAAACTGTGATTTTCTGTATGTTAATAGCACAGTTAATGTGCTTATGTTAATAAGACATTTTTAGTATCTTAAAAAAAACCCCAAACAACCAATACAGGAAACGCTATAATTTTCTAGACTTTTCAGAATTAAATATAGGTGTAAAATTCAGAATCCACTTGCATATAAGGATTGTGCTTTGGCACAGGTGTTGCTGTACTAAACTACTAAAGTAAAAACAAATATAAGATCAGAAAATACTCCACCAGGGATGAATTTTGATGACAGCTGCTTCTCTGAGTCCGAGTTTCCATAAACTGCTACAGACTGAGGAAACCATTACAGCCCTCTGCCCAGACCCTGCAGGAAGTGCTTTCCTTACCCTCCCTGACCAACTGGTGGGGCCATGGCTTTCAATTAGACTCAGCCAATCCTCCTTGAATGGGAGGACTATGAAATCTGTAGGCATTAATTAAATCAAAATAGCATTAGGCTTCCTCTCATTTTATTGAGATTCGGGAGATCCTGGGAGTGAGTAGATTGACAAAACCAAGATGCAACAGGAGAAAAAATCAGTATGATTTAAAATATATTTGTAAGAGTTATATGAAAACAAATCTGCAGTGTAGTAGTAAGGTAATATCCCAGGTGTTTGGGCTGTTTTATCTGACCTTTAGAGTCTTTATTCAAGGAACGTTCTGGCACCAGCATAGACCCCGTCCCCCCGTTGAGTAATGGGAAGATTTGGAAACTGAGAACTTATGCTTAAAACATACATATTTGACAAAATTAGAGCATATATAGGTGTAATTTTTTTATAATTTTCTCAAAATTTTAAAGAATCTGTAGATTGATATCTGTAGGAATATGCTGTATTTTAAATATTTTCTGTATTTTTCCCTTCAAGAACAAAAACAAAAATGGAAAAACATATTTAATTTTAGTTCCTGAGTTATTGGGATTAAAGTTTAACTGGTTCAAAGGACATACATGCCAGAGAAAACTTTTATGGTAGGAATAACTGGACATGTTTCCATGTTAATCTAACTGAAGAACACCACTTTCTGTCAGCAGCTCTTTCTTAAAAACTGTGTCTTAAATCCAGTTCCTCACTAAGGAGAATTAGTAGAGCAGGAGACTCCAGCTGTTCTAAAAGGCCGTTCATGCATTGCATTACATTAGACTTGTTTTCAAAATCTCTTACACTTTTTGCTACTATGCTGTTTTGCTTCTTTAACATAATAATAGGTGCATATATCTTATCCCTTGTAGATTTTTTAAGTACTAGGGAGTGCTATTAAGCAAATGCAGTAAAACAATGTAAAGCAGGAAAGCAAGGAATGTGGACAAGATCAACTCATGTTTTAGTCATATGAATCACTGTTTTCTTATTACTGAACTGTTAATCTACAGTTTGGTGTTAATCTATAGTTTGGTAAAGAAATATATTTGTTTTACCTGGAGGACATAAGAAGGGATGAGGTCAAGTAACCCATTCCTTGCCTAGCATGGGTCTTTGAGAAAGAACCAGGACCACTTACAGCCCTGGCACAGCTCTTGCTGCTTCTCACACCCACACTCAGAACATTATTTTCCCTCCACTATTCTATAAGATAAAGCAGATAGGAGAGTTGTCTAGGCACTAAGGAAGTACATGCTGTACCCTTTCTAAGTGGATGCAAGAAAGTGTCCCTATATGAGTTGTGTCCCCTAAGCTACGGGGTTTCTGCATCCCCAGCTCAACACTACACACGTGGGCCCTCGTCTGCGGCCTGGTATAGTCAACGGGAGTCATTGCAGCGACTACAGTGGGCTTTCAATCCAGCCCTGGAGAGGAGTTAAGGCTTCACGCGTCAGCATAAAGAAAGGCTGAAAAGCCTGATGAGCAAAACAATTGCTTTGAAATATTTCCTCATTAAATTCTCATAGAAGGGACTCTGACTATCAAATACTGGGTGGCATAAGGAAAAACAAGACTGTATTTTCCAATTTATGAATCGTCTGATGAGTGTTAACCTTTCAACTACTGGGAAATAATCAACCGATCCCCCAATCAACAAAAGAAGTTGATAAATAACAAATATTACATAAAAATCACATCACATTTAGGCACGTTAAATGAAGATATCTATGTTTATGTGTTACTGTAAGAGTCTTTTGTTTTCCTATGTTGTTATATTTCTTTACCATGTGTTTTTCTGTTTACATGACAATGCACTTGTAAAACAGAGCAGAGATTTTAGCCAACTATTACATATAGATTGACATTAATTCATGCTGAATATTTTTTTTAAAAATCTGTATTTCAGCAAGATCAATTTTTAATATGGCTAGCACTGAATTCTCTCATACAACATTTTTGATTCATCACCTCTACAGTTTTATGCCTTTCAGCCCTGCAGTTTATTTGTAGTTACTAATTTTATCTGCTAGTAAAATTTACCCATAGGTCCTTTGTACAACTAATGTCCTGGGGTAATAATAAAAAATAATCTGATTCCCTTATCAGAAACGTAAAATGTTGATGTTGCTCTACTGTTGCCCACAAAAAATGGAAAAAAATGAAGGTCAGTCATTTAATGGAAACAAATATTCAAAAGAGAGAAGTGCTACATTATGCCAAGGATTTGATTCTTGTCAAACTCCATTTGATAAATGAAAACCTTTCAAAGTAAAATGACTAAGGAAGTCTTCCTAACATGTAAGAAGTGAATTTTTATTGTTTCCCTTTCACAATCCAAGAAAATAGTTTCACTGATTTTAAGTTAGTCCCTTTGCATCGGACAAATCAAATGCAGCCACATAAAACCGCACACTGAAACATAAAACCGCATTCTGAAACAAACAACATTACAGAGAGCTGGAGATCATAAATGCAAAACATGAATATTTAGGAATTAGGACACCAGAGGTAAAATGGTCTGCCACAGACAAGAGGGATTTAAACATGAGTTTAAATTACTCACAGAGGCATCCTCGGGCTCTGTTTCTGATTCTCCTTTGTGTTGTCCAAAAGTGAACACTAGAGTGCAAATGAGAGTTGGTCTCAGCACATCCTTATGCTACCAGATATTTTTTTATTGTATCCTTACTAGCTTTCTGGCTTTTTTTTTCCATTTATCTAAACAAAAAGTTTAGAAAAATAAGAAATCTCTTAATTTGTAAATTGGAACTATAAAAATATTCTTTCCACCCACAAAGAATCTACTAGGTCTACTCCTCAGCATCTTTCGGCCAACGTATCCTTTTAGCTAGTACAAAGAATACGAACAGAAGAAGGAGCTGCTCTTCCCCACAAACAGGCTAACGTTTCAGAAAGCGAAAGCTGTTAAGAAAGAGCAAACAAGTCAAACATTTCAGGTCTTAGTCAGTATTGATCTTCTTGGGCTTTTTTATTTGAGGTGAAAAATGTTTTAGAAAATAAAACAATAATAAAAAAATTGCCTGGATATTTATTCAGGAAACTTTTCATCAGTGGTTGCTTTTAGGTGGTTCTCACATGGAACAGCCAAAGCAGGCAGTTGCCCAAGGCAGCAAACTGGGACAGGAAAACAGCCATTGCGCTCCTGTTTACTTTTCCTCTACCAGAGCTCTGAAAAACAGACCGGGTCTGCTAGTAACGTTATGCTAAAATTTTACAAACTGATGAAGGAAGTCATAACAGCCGACCTTACAAAATACCTTTCCCTTCCAACAGGAGAGGATTAAGGCCATTAGAAGGAGGCAGTGAGTCAAGTTTGAAAAGGAATTTCATGCTGCAAATACTGGAGCTTCCATGGAGAGAGGCCACTCTGCAGTGCTTGCCAGGCTCAGTAGGAGCAGTGGACACCTCAGTTAACTTTGCACCCTGCGAAGGGGAATGTGCTAGTGAAAGACTATGGGCTGGTTCTGGCAGTGTAGTCCAAATGCGTGGAGGGAGACATGGGAGTTCATGGGGACCAGGGCTTACATGTGTGTCTCCCTCCAGAGACAGGACTTTGGGATCTGATTGAGAGCAGAGGCCGAGGGAGGAGACATTTACAGCAGCCCAGTGCAGTTCCCAGAAGAAGGGACTGCAGCAGTGGGTGGGATGGGAGCCTGTTAAGGGCATTTATTAACAGTCGGTGCTATTAAATCATCTTTCTAGCACAGCCTTTCTAGCTCCCTGTATGGTACTGACACCATGGAGTAGGAGCAGAAGTATTTCCTCCTGATGTTTTTTCCAGCACTAATTTCATAGAGCTGGGAAGGGGGAATGTGTCAGAGGATGGCTTCTCCTATTACCCACCACCCTGGTATGTGGCTTGGTACACCATCCTTCAGCGTCTTGGAAGGAAAGAGGAGCATGCTGGAGACGTGCAACATTTGCTTTTGTATTTTTATTTTCTTTTCCAGGTCATGCGTCTGTATGTCTCATGGGAGCTCCAAGTGATTAGCCACAAACTCTAGTTGATGATCCTTTTAAATGCAGTTTGCTCTGCTCCTGTAGAAAATCAGACTGTCCTTCAGGCAAAAGCAGCATATACAAAATACGATGTATTTGCTAAAAATGTGCCTTTCCCTCTTTGAAGTTGCCTGTAATTACATATCAAGGGAATAGTTTCATGTTTACATTTTCAAGTATATGGCTGGTTGTATTTAGCATAATATTTTTCATCTTTTCCCTTTCTTGTTGCACTTTTTGTGGTCATAAATTAAATTAGATTATGTTGCAAAAAGAATGAGGATCGAGAGCAAGTCACAGCAGCCCTGAAACAAGAAGCCAGCAACCAGTAAGGCACTTTTAGGTGGTGGCAACGTCCCTTGAGCCTTCTGAAAGTGATGCCAGCTGGCTCTCTATAACAGTTCCCATTCAGAAGAGAGTCTGGCTATTTCCCGTGATGTCTAATGCCCAAAGGGATCTACTGACTAGTCTGACATCGCTTCTTGGGGAGAAAAGCTGGCCAGCTGCCACAGCCTCTCCCCCCTGCAGCCAGACCAAATGTCTCTTGCTCAATAAAGCTGGCTTTGGGCCCCTGGGTTAAATTCTTCTCTTGGATTCAGGAGCATAAATTCTGAAAGCCTTAGTTGGTTTCAAAGGAGGTATTCCAGATTTACACCAGTTTGCTTGTGATCAGAGGCCAAAGTGAGGTCTAGAGTACATAAAATAAATCCAGGCTTTTGGTCTAAATTTATAAGGTTCCTTTCTAAAGCCTTCAAACAAGATTTATCCTCTGGTTAAAAATATGTTTCAGTTGACTTCATCTTTGTCAGCCATTGAACAACATTCTAAAAATCATCTTTTGCCCCTAACACAGCATTTATTATTTATATAATATATGTGGTTACATGTGAACAGTACCACAGAAATAATTTCAACTATAAATTTACTGTCTTCTTTTCAAAAAATAATTGTGGCTTTGTGATTTTTCTTGAATTCATTTATAGCTTTCACAAACATTCTCTAAAAATTTTAATAGAATAATCTATATTCTTTAGGTTGGTAGTTAATTTTATTCACACAAATAGACTGTTAATGCAACTTTATGATTGCAGACATGAGTTTGCAAATAATGGCCTCTAGGAACTATGCACTGACATCAGTGGGATTTGTGTGTGTTTCTGCAGGCAAAATGTCACTCTATGTTATTAATTTTGGGGCAGTATTTGTTTGCACATTTCGGTTTTTTAATATCTTTAATATATTAGAATTAGACAAGCTTAATGATGCATATTATAGTTTAAATCTTTGAATACTTAACATATTCTTTAAGTATTTTCATGTATTTCCTAGAAAAATTCCTGCTTTTTTATCAGGTGCTTTAATGGAGGGTTAGTAGACATGCTATTTTGTGCTATAATGGATATCAGCTGCTTGGGACAGCATTTAGGAATCCTGGACGTTTTTAAGGAGATATGCTATTCGCATGTTAGTAGGTCTGTCTCTTATTAAGGTTGCTTAACACTGCTTTGTAAGAGCATGTTTTCAGTTGCAAGCACTGAGAAACTTCAACCATGTGAGTTGTATTTTCTGTGCTGTCTGCTTCAGGCTACTTATTTTTAGCTAGAGAAAGTTTCAGACAGCAATTCAACCTTTAAAAAACATTTAGTCTAGGCTCAGCAAATAGGTGGGAGAAGGGCATAGGAAGTGGCAGTGGGGATGGAGAAAAGTGGGAACCCAAGGGAGGGAAACTAATTTGGGAGATGGTTACTGGGAAGGGGAAAGACAGCTCAGAGGAGGATGGAGGAAGGTATTACACCGACCAGGGAGGTCTGCATTAAAGTGAATGCCAGAGACGAGTTTAAACTGCAGTCTTGAAAAGTGAGCTGACAGAGATAGAATAGAACTGGATAAGGAAGCAGAAACCGAGGAAGAAAGTTTTTGGATGAATAGGGCAAGCCTTGGAAGTGGTTTCCAGGAGGACTTGCTCCATTACCTTCCCATGGATCGCGGTGAGGCTAACTAGCCTGTGGTTCTCTGGATCCTCCTTCTTGAAGAGAGAAGTGACATTTACTTCCTTCCAGTCCTTGGGAACTTCTCTGATGATGACGATCTTTCAAAGGTAACAGATAGTGGCCTTGCAATGATAACAGCCGCTCCCTTGGCACTCATGGGTACAGCCTGTCAGGTCCCATGGACTTGTGCACGTCCGATTTCCTTAAATGCTCCCTAACCTGATCCTCTTCCACCAAGGGTGAGCCTTCCTTGCTCCAGACTTTCCCAGTGGTTTCAGGGACCTGGGATTCCCAAAGGATGGTCTTACCAGTTAAGACTGAGGCAAATAAGGTTATTGAGTACAGCCGGCTTTTCCATGTCCTTCGTCACCAGGGCCCCGGTCCTATTCAGCAGTGGGCCCATGTTTTCTCTTGTTTTCCTTCCATGCTGACGTACTTGTAGAAACCTTTCTGGTTGCTGTTCATGTCGCTCATCAGATTCAATTCTAATGGGCTTTGGTTTTCCTAACCCCATCCCTGCAAGCTTGGACAGTGTCTCTATTTTCCTCCTGGGTCACCTGTCTCTGCTTCCATATCTTGCATGCATTTCCTTTATGGTTGAGTTTAGTTAGGAGCTCCTTGGTCATCCATGCAGGCCTCCTGCTGCCTTTGCTTGATTTTCTGCTTGCAGAAATGGACCATTCTTGAACTTGGAGGTGGTGATCTCTGAAAATGAAGCAGGGGAGTTGCTGGAAAAGAAAACACGTCCCGAATGTTAAATGCTGCCTCAGAAAATCACATTATAACTCTGCGTCTGTCAAAGGTTTCCTATCCTCCTCTCATTAAGTGAGGGACTTAAACCAAATTTCTCATAGCCATTCATGTCTTATTTTCTAGGTGTCTGTCCTGAGCTTAGGTTCTGATTGACAGAAATGCTGAGCGCTATTTATTGCAAGTGAGATGAATAATGATTTGTAATTTGAGCATAAAGAGCTTTATTGTTCTAAACACCATGTTCAGAGCATCTCAACAGCACACCTCCAAGTTAGAGGATACTTTTGACCTTCATCTCTCTGTGCCTCAATTAAATGCCAGCCCTTATCTCGCAAGAGTTTGTGAATTTAAATTAATTAGTCATTGTGAAGCCCTCAGAGACAGTAGTGATAAATGAGACAGAAAAGTCTATGCGGGAACTATTTCTCTTCTGAGACAGTTTGAACAGTGAGAAACAAATAAGACTGGTGCCACATACAACATAAAAAGTGTATCAGAAGGTGCTGAACAGCTTTTTGTGAGAACTGTTCACCCTTGGCACTTAAAAAGCAAGGGTCCTATGGAAAAAGTGCTGAGAGATTTTGAAATGCGTATGCATGAAGAATACAAGTACAGCTACACAGACAATCTTAAATTTTGGCATTTTCCAATTTTTAAATTATAATTTTGCAAACTTTTAAATGTTTCTACATGTAGTTACGACAGTGTATTTGATACCTCAGCAGAATAGGTAGTGACATCAGAAGGTTCTGTTGTTTGTCACAGCCCTTCAGTTTTTCTTTACTTTGTGACTCATATTTTTATTAATATGCTTTCATTATTAACACTCAGAAGTTTTTTTCATTAATGAAACTGCAAGAGTGTCTCTGGTAGTATAAGAAATAGTCTCATTAGAAATAACACGTTTCTTAGACACAATACTGAACTTGGTATATAGTTAATTATCTATCCGTGTTTTTCTCTGAAGTGAAATATACGTCTTAAATGGTCTCTAATCACGCATTTCACTCAGAGCTTACACTGTCTGCGTATCTTGATTACTGAGAAAATAAGGTAATGGAAAACATCTATATTGCAACAAAAAATACATATTTAATTTTCATTAACATAATGGAGCACATTTTCTATAGAATTATGGTACTGTAACCACTGCAGCTTTGTTACATATTTTGTTACATTCCTTTATTTTCACAGGTTTAAAGCTTGGCTACAAGCCTAAGCTAGAAAATTAAAACACAAACACTCTCCCCTGTTACCTTTCAAAAAAATCAGATTCTCTAGTGCCAAATTTTTAAGTTCCAACTACACAAAGTTTTCTTCTTTCTAAAAGATGGGACATGCATTTCTGATCCAATATTTGCCATTCAGACAGCAAAGTGAGAAACTTTTCTCCTATTCACTTCAAAGAGATTTAGAATTAATGAACTTCAAAACTGAGAATACAAGCCATTGGATAAAAATTTTGCTGTGGTTAAAACCCCGTTGAAACCATAGAGTCAGCATGGTTTTACAGCAAGCTGAGACTGAAACAAACATGATGAGTCAGTGCCCACATGCTGCTGGACCTTCAGTATGTCTTAAGTCCATCTAAACATGTGTCTGCCTCTGACACTACTGTGAAGTTGTTCCACAACCTAACTTCTCTGCTAGCTAGAAATCGCTTCTACTTTATCTGTTGTCAGTATACAAACAACTGGTTTTATGCTGTCCCTTCTTCCTCTGCAGTATTTACTTTGCAGATATATTTTCCAAGAGTAATCAAATCTCCTCTCAGCCTTCTTTTGTTGAGCTAAATGAGCTGAACTGTTAAACTGCCTCTCACAGAATAGACTTCTTGTGCCTGTTCTTTTGGGAATGCCCTCTCTGCATTTCCCATGTTTTGAATTCAACATTTCGATATGGCTGTCCAGAACAATAGTGTAGAGAAAGTCTTTCAAATACTTTCCATAGCAACACTGGTATTTCCCCTTTTCCAGCTGCAAAACACTTCATCTGTACTTACAAACACTGTACTACCTAGTAAAAGGCATGTTTTCCACAGCTGTGGCATGTGAAAGTTTACAGGTATCCTAAATCTAACATGCCCACATCTTTCTCCTCATCTGCTATTCCAGCACAGAAGAGAAGACTGGGACAGTACCTTGAAGCAAAACTGCTGGGAACACAAACGATATGCAGTGAAACTCTGAACCAGACCTAAATTCTTCTCACCAGAGTCAAAGCAACTCATTCTTTATTGCAAAAAGAGCAGAAAAGAGCACATAAACACATAACCTACAGGAATATTCTTTAATATTTAAAATCCCTCTGAAAATTTATGATTGCTGCATAGTAATGCTAAGAGCAAAATTATAGAAATGAGCTTACAGAAAGCCAGTCACATTTCAGCTGAATGCATTGGAGGGGTAGGGAATGGTGGGGATGGGAGCAGGATTCAAGTTCCATTGCTTCTATTTAATTTTGGGATATCAGGACACACGTAGCACAGCTCCTCAGGCAGCCTGGCAATACTCCAGCTCCCTGCTACATCAGTCCCCCACGAATGTTGCCACCTACCCCTCTGCCAGCAACCCTGGGTAGAAACTTGTGTGAATTACTTCTTGTGCCTGGAAGAGACTGCATGACTAACTGCATCCTTTCCGTGCAACCTTGCAATCACCACCATAGGAAGTTTACACTTTTCTTTTATGTCATGTATACACTGAAAACTATTACTCTGAATTGTGACAACTGTCAATTTTCACATAATTAAAGAGGGCTCAATGTAGCAGAAAAAATGAACATGTTTGCACTTGTGCTCGCTCCTCTCCGCCCCCTCCCGAGAAACAAATGTTTGATTTGACCAGATTCTTTATGAGGGAAAAAGTGGTACTCAAAGGCAGCTGGAATCTGAACCTTCAAGTTTTAACATGACAGTATAAAAAAATAATTTTTCATTAAAGACAGTAAGTATCTGGTTGATGTGTCAGGTACTTCACAGTCTGAGATACTATTAAAAACGTAACCAGCCATGGAAGTTTCAAGAGGAATCTGTATATACGGCATGCTCCAGTTGATGACAGAAATAAATCTTTTACGTACAATGGCAAAGGCAGAATTATTCAGCCCTCACAGACACAATGAAAAGCAGGATGATCCTAGGTGATATTTTTAAGTCTGTACCACTATTCAGGATTACGCAATCATTCATTTGACTTAAGAAAACAAGAGGTACAGAGATGAGAAGACCAAAGAAAGGGATGAGGTCTTCACAGCTGCCTAGTTTATTAAAGGTACCAAAATATTGTCTGAAAAGGCCATACAGGAAAGAGAACTAGAGCACAGTGAATTTAGTGAACCATGAAAAATACGGATCTCTTTCAAGCCCCATAGGTCTCTTTTAACAGTTTTGTGAAACAATTTTCCTTTGTGGGGGCTTTTGACCTTTTTTAATGAATGGTTACCATTATTTTTATTCTTGATAAAAACTACATATCCTGTGGGCAGTAAGGACACAATTCTGTCTTTGGGAAAGAATTCTAAATGTTCACACATTCCTTCTATGCAAAAAAAAAAAAAAAAAAAAATCACCTCTGCAAAAACATTTTGCCACTGTCAACAGGTTTTAGTGAATTTTTTTAAGTCAGTGATGATTTTGCAGGTTAAATGCAGAAGTACTTTTTAGTTTGATCAGTCACGTTGTCGTTAGGGAGTGATGGGCAGCTGTAGATGCTGGCGAACCTGGACTGTGCACTGACACGGTGATACCAGGAAGGCCATTTGATCTGGGGAGGTGGTCCCATGGCACCCCAGGAAAACACGCTGCTTGCCTCGCTCACCTCGCTGGTGCAGAAGCAGGTTTTGCTTGTGTGATATGGTCAGAGGGGTGGGTTTGGTTTATTGATTTGCTCCAGCTATGGCAGTCAAGTGCAGGGCTGCCCAACAGATACCCCAGACTGCACCCCTCCTATGGTGTGCATACCTTAATATCCATCTTTCATTTCCCGACTTTTTACCACTACCCACTTCCTCTGCCCCGGTCCCTTCCACAACACCCACCTAATTACTTTTTTCCCCATTGCTCCCAGTTTTGCTACATCCATCCCAAATTTGCCAATTCTGATACCATTACCTAGGTAATCGTGGTCTTTTGTGGTCTTAGTGATGCAGTTACCTCGGTGCCTTGCAAGATGTTACTCCCCCAAAGGTCTCCAGAACACCTCCCCAGTTATCTGTGAAGTTGGGCCTTCTCTTCCATTTCTCACAGAACTCCCCCTTAACCACCTGTGAAACCCAGCCATCCTGCACGGCGCTATCTGTAACTCTAGTCATTTTCTCACACTCTTATCAATCATGTTCAGCACTTTCTCAAGTAATGTCCAGTAATTTTCCACATCCTGTTCCCTTACTAACCTCAGGCCAGGACTTAGTCATTGACCTGGTTATTCGCTCTAATGTTGATTCCCTAAAATAGGTTTTCCGTATTTCTTTTTCCCATCCTTCACTCAATCCAGATGGATCCTCTTCAGTTTCCTTAATTTTCAAATCCCATTGCATCATTTACCTGTAACCTTTTTCCTTACTTATCTTTCCCTCAGCTCAGCTGATCCACTTGTTCCCTGGATTAGGGATGTTACAGGATGAATTCTTCTTTCTCTTCACCTCCTCCTATCAGCCTGTTAAAATCTGAAGACGGTTGCTGGCCTGAAAGAAATTTAGTTAACCACAGAAAGGCTTCAGCAAAGAGGGGAGTCCTACTGTCAGGCAGAAGAAGATGGAAGTGTTTATCTCTAAAACAGTGGTGTAGCACTAGTTCTCCTAGTACATATTCTTAATCAACTCCCACTGAGTATTCTTGAGTACCGAAGTACAGACTCTGACGCACGAGGATAACTGTATGCTTTTACATACATATTACAGGGAAGAGACAGTATTGTCTTAAGATTAAAAAAATTAGGTGTCCTTAACCTGAAGCACTTTGAACCCCCTTTTTTCCCCCCATAAATTTCTAAAATTCATGGCTCTCTGAAGGATTTCAAGTTAGGAACCCAAAAACTGACATATCCAAAATAACTAGAAATGCTAAAGATTTTGTTAATAACAGTGAAATATTACAGACATATTCTTACATACTCCCATCACAGTGCGGTACTGAGACAGATACAGCACTCTGCATTACAGCTTTTTGTCACTTCATATTTACTGTCTACTCAGAGCTAGATCCAACCAGCGCTGTAAGTCTCTGCTGTGCTGAGTTGAACATAGCACTCCAGCAGCAAGGAGAGGATCTGCAGAGTAGGAGGAGGCAACACAATGTGTTTGGAAGAAGATGTCGTACTGATGGGACTACTTGGGTGATTAAAGCGAGCAGGGAAACTGAAGTGATAATAGAGGCATCAGGATGACTCCAGTGAATTTGAGGTTGTTATATCGTGTTGGGATGAGGCTTGTCATTTTCCCCTTTTCAGTGCTCCCCATCAAATTTATACAGTATAACAAAGATTTGAGAAATTAGTTATTCAGATTTCATTAATGTCTTTTGGCTATAAGCACACATTTTGACAGAAAAAAATTATAACTTTTGGATGGTCTGTAATGTTTTTGGTTTTGACAACTCAGAACTTTCAGTTGGTTTCATACAACTGAAATCTCAATTGTACCCACATATACAACCATATATTTCATTTCTCCACCCTGCCTAAATCTTCTTTTCTTGTTTTTTTATCAACCAGTGCATTTCTTTTTCCATTAGGTACGGATTTACCAGTGCAGAATGTACTCCTTTCTGTCATGTCAAAGTGGAGAAGCCATGAGATGGTTCTGCCTCTTATTCAGATGAGGCTGCGTCCTACTCCGTCATTAATTATCCAGAGCTACAAGAACATCCCCTTTTTAACTGCAGTGTTAAATTTCGTCATATTCTAAACAAAATCGCATTAAAAATCCCACACTAAATGCAAAGTCATGCTGTTCTCTCTTAAATGTGCCTGGAATTTCACTACCATGAACTTTTTATGAATTCAAATCTCTTATTACTATCCCTTATTTACATTGGGCTGGGGATAAAAATGGAATTGAAAAAAGAATAAAATAAATTTTATCTATAAGTTTTATCTTCAGATTCACCAGCCCAAATCTGCCTCTCATTTCTCCCAGAGAAGAAGGGGAGAAGGCATCTGGTATAGTAAGGGAAATCTCCTGAATATGATGGCTTCAAGGTGAACAAATCCAGAGGCACCTAAGGCTTTAAAACGTCATGACAACACGGTGTTCTCGGACACCTTTCATGAGGGCAACGACGGTATGGTAATGGGAATGGTTGTAGCTTTGCCTAAAGCAATCCTGTTTCTTCTCTGAAGTCAGCTAAAAGCTAAATCTGGAAATTCCAGAAAAATGGTTCATTGGTAGGCGGGAAAACTGACATTAGCATTGAGTTAGGGGCCTTGGATGAAACAAACTGCCACCAGAGGTTATAAAGGACTGGAAGCTTTGATGTAGCTGGAGCACGGCTCCTTTGTTTTCTGTTTGTAAAAAGCTCCCCTGTGGAGTTTTTGTTTGGGTTGTTAAAATCTGTTTAACTCAAAGAGCTGACAGTAAGCACTTGGGAGCAAAACTGTCTCTTTGAAAGTCTTTTTGCTGTTCAACTGCATTGGCCAGCCCTGCCAATTTATAGCTCTGTTAGCTCTCACTGCTCCAAAGGCTGCTTAAGCAAACAATTAAGCTTTGCTGAGCACTCTGAGCACCAGAGTGGCAAAATATGCACTTTCTCTATAGCCTAGAAGATACCCAGAACAAAAACATTTTCTCACTGTTCCCCATGCCATGATGTTAGGCAGCTCGAGGTTTCTGGTTTTAGTAGTCAAGGGCAACCTATGCTTAGCAAGGACTTAATTTCTGATGTATCAGAGCCCTGGACTAAGAGCAAAGCGAGTATTAAAGGCGAGTGTCGTTTTACACTTAATGTTCCTTGAGTAAGGTCATCTCTGTTGAATGCCTAACACAGTCAGTTTTGATCACTGATCAAGGTCGTTACATGTTACCCCCACATCAACTGATTTGCTAAGTACTACTCATTATTTCCAAAATAAACTAATGTGGTTCCTGCCTCATGCTCACTGCATTGGCTGCCTCTTTCTTTTGCCAGGATATAAATGATGGGCACAAATGACTGGCTCACCACTGGCTTCATCTTGTGCATTTAACCCTGAAGCAGGAGAAAGGTTTAAATGCAGCATAGCAGCCAGAGAATATTTATCTGATAAAGTGGTCCTTACAATCCAGGCGATCTGTGTACAAGGTCTGTGTACCATGTCAGCTGTCAGATTGGGCACCTCCAGCATATGATTTGACCTACAAGCATGTGCCTGTGCCATCCCGTTCCTACCTAAAGGCAGCCTCATAGAATAAGATTTGGGATGTCTGTACAAGCAGAAAAAACTTTGCTCCAAAGTGTATGCCACTGTGTGTGTTATCAAAACTTAATAGATTGAAATAGTTCATAGATCAGGAATCTGTTGTGTTAGGTTCAACATAACAATACAGAATTAAAAGATGGTCTGGAAAGTTCACTGTTTGTTCTGTTCTGAAAAGTCTTCTGGGGAACTGGTAAAATCTTTGCCTCCGTAAAACCAAAACGATTGAAAGATAAGCTCTATAAGAGCACCTGATTTTATATGGGAAAACATCTTTGAAAGAAAGGAAGCCAAACTTTGACAAGTTTTTTCAACCAGATCTAAACAATATTTAATAAATTCCATCTCTGCTAGATTTTAGACTGTCTTTTTCTTTCAGCCTGAGATACCTAGAATAGTATCATTCCAGCCAGGTCTTACGGCCTCTCCTCCACACTCTTCCTTACTCCAATTTACTCAGGTTGCCATGGCTAGAAAGTCGATGGACACAGTGTAAAGAACGAGAGTCTCCTACTTGCTTTGGTACCAGTACCACTTTTTTCCCTCTAAAAACAGTAACAGAAAGAAGTGATTGAGAGAGAACTTTCTATGCTGTAATCCTCTGTGTAAATGAGCAAAAGGGCCCTTTGCGTTTGTCTCTGTGCTCAAGTTCCCATACAGATTTGTAAGCATAGCAAACTGCTTTTACTCTCCTGACAGTTAAAGAACCTATTCCCGCTGCAGAAGACACTGGATGAAAAGTCAGTACCTAGCAGTTGTTTCAGAAAAACAAAGAAGGAATTTTGCTTAATACAATTATTTTATACTGCTTTTATCTACCAAGAATGGCAGCACTTTTTAGAACATTTGGAGAAGGCAGGAGGTGTTTTGTGGGAAGTAGTAATGAAAAATTCATGAAGGATTAAAAATAGTTGGATTTTTTGGGTTTAATTCAGAATCTCTTTATATTTCCTTTAGTTTCCTTCCCTATTTATATTGAGTATAAACAAAGAACTTTTTCTAAAAAAGCTAGATGAATGGGAATGAACTAGAGTGAAATAAATAAATCCAATAATTTCTCAAGTAGGTGGTTGAACTCTAGACTCTATATCCAAACCTAAATGTCAAAGTGGTATGGTTTGTTTAGATATTCAGACCACCCACAGATTTATCCACAGTTGCAAGGAATTTGTAGGTGATTAATTCCCTGAGAATCTATCCGTTTTCATTTTTTACCTGAGAAATGATGGCCTGAGACACTGTAGTTGCATTTAGCTTTATCTGAACCTTTCGCTGAGCCTGCACTCCTTCTCTTTCACACTGCTTGAATAAAGTGTTCCTGTAACACAGGGCTGTGGAGACTGTAGGGAGAGGGATAGAGAAAATGCAAGAACAGAGATAACTGATGTTATTCTGAATCCTGTTATCTGGAAGATCTCTTCAGCTGTAGCCCACTAGATGATACCAAGAGGAACACTTAAAGTGCAGTTCTCTAGTGCAGGCACCCTAACACACTCTTTTACAATTATTCCTCCTAATTTACCCAGGCATTTCCAAGCCTTCAAAAGACTGCAGAAATGAGGTAGCAAGAGAATAGAGAAAACACTGCCACTCCTGAAAGGCATGTAAAGCCCCTACAAGAAGACGGCCAATCCATTTTGAGGTTTACATGACGCCAGAGTACAGGGTGACAGGAAGATTTTTGAGGGGTAATTTCCAAACTGGTATCTCTTTCTATAACTATACCTGGGCTTCTGCATCATGCCCAGTGTTGTTAGGTCTCAGAGGAGCTAAGCAAATGTGCCATCTTTTTTCTAACTTTCTTCTATTAAAATCAAGTTGTATTTGGTCACAGTGACCCAAACAAAAACTAGGTATTTGGTAGTTTCATATAAAGCTGAAATCAAAAGAAGAAAACTTTCTATTTCTACCTTCAATTACTATTTCTCTGGTAACACGTTCAAGGATCTTTAGACAGCTACGAAAAAAGAACCCTGACTTAGGATACTCTTTCAACCTTTAAATTTCAGAAAGGTTTCAGGGTTAATATTATTTTTGCTTGTTTTCTTTTTTCTCACTATAAATACAATGAGCAAAAAGATGTTGCCATGGTGAGATTTTATAATGTACTTAGAAGCGCTTGTTACAGTTATGTACCACAGAGCCACCTTCACTGTTGTGTGAATTGTAAAAATATGTGAAAAATCACCCCAAAGCAGCAGATAGTCTACTGTCTCAGATGTTTGCAATACTTATTTAAAGTGCAGATGTCACAAATATTTTAGCAACCACTATATTATTTGGAGACCTATACATTTACAGCCAGAAAGGGGGAAAATGGTTGAACAAAATCAATACACCTTACATCTAAAGTGTCATCATTATCTGAAGTCCAGCTTTGTAGTAAGCTGAATTAGACATTACAAATGAAAAATAACACAGAGCTCTTGCAATCCAAGTTATCCATTGCTCCACTATGTGCTTGAGGACATTTTTGTGTAGACCCATGTGAAATGCAATGGTTTTGCTTTGAGCACTATTTTGCCACTGCAAAAGGCAGAGTTTTCACAAATTACTGAGGTATAGCATCATAGATCCTTCTCTCAGGAAAGCAATAGCCTGGGGGCCGGTGCTGCACTTTAGCTAAGTCTGTGCTGCTCTGAAAATAGTAGGCTCTGGAGTAGTTACGGTGTTACCACGCTCTGCCTCCTGACCATTTGACTTTCTTACTGACATCTGGAAGCACACCTGTGGGCAGTGTGCCCAGGCACTGCTGGCAGCTTCCCTGTTCCCTTGGCATGCTCAAGCACGTGACTACCCAGCAAGTTCTAATTTTCCTTGAGTCTGAACTTGAAGGCTCACTGTCTGCGTAGCTTTTAAGTCTGAGAAAACTCTGGGGCTCTTCTTAAACAGATAACATGGGCTTCCGCCCTGGAATTTCTCCAAGAACTTCAGAGCACTTCAATCTCTGGCACACCTGTAGCACGTCCATACTGCTTGTTCGTCTGGGATAGAGCTGAACAGCTCCCACTAGAGAGAATAAACTTTAATTAACATCTTTTTTAAACAAATATTTTAAGCCGACACAGTAAGGCTTTCTCACTAGCCCCAGAAGGAAATATAACTCATCCTGAGCTTATCGCTATCTGAAATAAAATATCATACCATTCTGAGTCCAGTTGGGGAAACAAAGCTCAAAATAGTATTTTCAGAGCTGGATACAGTTATAGTCTGAAGAGGGCTGTGCCATTGCTTTCTTGTTATGTGAGTGCTAGTGTGTGCCAAGCAGTGCTACTGGAAAGAATTAACTCCCTGAATTTCCAAAGAAGTGCCTCTTCTGAGGTTATGGACTCAGCTGTGCGTCCACGTGAGCTGGGGCAACAGCAGAAGGCAGCACTTCTTGCACAGGCTACCTTCACCTTGGATGGTATTTTGCATAGGCTAGAGAGAAAGGAGTCACATTGATTTCCTTCCTTTCACCAGCACTAACTCTTGGCTCCACATCATCACAGTGAGGCAGCCAGCTCAAAATGCCAAAGTACTGAAGAAAAAACCCTGCAGTAACCCACAGCCTTTCACTGCCAGCATCAGGGATTTCAAAAGCTCCAGCAGAATTATGGTGATGTATACAGAATTTATATGGATGATGCATGGTGGCCCCCTGTATCAAACTAAAATTGTGTGTATATACACACACACAGAGACAGAGACATATATATACACACACACACATAATGAATTATCTATTTTATGGTATATCATATCATATATATATTTCTGGACTTTACTCAGATTTCAAAAGGTTACGTAGATTTTTGCAACCAGCATTTCAAATGTAAACACTGCACTACTGCTTTGAAAAGGTGAAAAAGGTGCTAAACAGACTTTCAGCATCAGCCTAAAACTGTAGCACTTTTCTGATAACATTTCTAAGGTTGCCTGGTCTGTATGCTGTATTTTAGAGTTCTGAAATAGTTGAATTAAAAAAAAAATCAAAATCACTGGTTACAATCGCTTTCAATACTTATGAATCATTTAGTTCAAAAGCAGGTACTCCGTTAACGACTGTATGGGATGTACCTCCTGTGAAGCTAAAACCTAAACACTGATAAGTAGTGTCATATAGTAAGGTTAAATATCCTCCAAAGGATTACAAGCAGGTGTAAATATTCCTGAATGCCTGTGATTAAATGTGGTCCCAGTCTGAAAGCGACAGGGATTGTACTGTTACTGCAGTCCAGTGACGCAAGACAAAAATCTGCTCAAAAGTTAATAGCTAAAAAGAACAAAACTATAATTTTAGGGGTAGGGATTGTTTTATTTGTATATGGTGACTCTGTACAGTGACAGGTGATAGTAAAGTCATCACACATAAGTGTAACCATCCAAACAAAGGCAGCTACTACTATAGCTACATCTATAGAGGGATGTGGCTTTGCTGGTACAGTTCATTGGTACTCCCATAAAAGAAGAGTGCTGCTTTGTTTTTGTAAAGCTTCAGTTTCTACTTAATATTTAGCACTTGGAATCTGGATAATTACAAAATATTTCTATAAACATGCACTATGGCCTTTGACCTTTCTTCTGCTAGAATCAGTGAGAAAATTTGTGTGGACCAGTCCTAAGAGGTCGAGGCATAGGATGAAGTCCTGAGATATCAGTTCAAATTCTACTACCAGACAAATATGAATCATTGCATTTAATAACAATCTTCATCTAACATAAATGAGAGAGACAAATGTGCCTAGAAAAATGAGAGTCACAAATCCATTTAGTTTTCAGAATATATGCATATACCATTAAGAAACCCTAAATATATTTTGAAATATTGTCAGGACATCCACAGTTTGAGACAAAACTTCTATCTTCTGTCTTTTTACTGACAGTAATGGAGCGGCAATCATTTTTGCATAGTATGGGAAAGACATTATCTATAGCAGATGTGTATAACAATTTTTTGTTAAAAAACTTGCACATATCCCAATAAACTGTTTTGAACATTTAGTATAAAAAGGTAGTATTGTGACCTTTGAGAAACAAAGGAGGTTCATGTCAAATCAAAGTCAAGTACTATCTGATAACATGCAGATAGACCACAACAGGAAGAATAGCAATAGCCCTTCCCTAGATCGTCCTAATTCACCCAAATCCACTCTAATTTTGATCCACAAAAAAAAAAAAAAAAAAAAAAAAAAAGTTAAGGAAACGTGGCTTATAGCTGTGCATTGTTGAGTAATATTTTCAGGTCCAAACACTCTTTAACCCTTCCTGATTATTTGCAGCCTATGTTTGGTCTGAATAAATCCATTTATACAGTGCTATAGCTACAGAATAGGAAACTGGATCGTGTATTTTGAAAGCAACAGGAAAATATTTTCAAAATTCCATCTGAACACACAAATACTAACTAGCAAGAAGAAGAAAATACGAATGAATAAATTAAGAAAAAAGAAAGAGGAAAGATAAACTGACAACAATGGTTATGTAGAAGAAAACTATGCTCGGCAGGGTAGGCAGTTTTCAAAAGTTCAGAACTTTGTATTTCTTTATGAAATATGTATAAGCTGTAACAGCCCATTCCTAGCTACATGCAGCTGTATTTGAAGTATTAAACCAAGGACACTTTGGAGTTATGAGAGAATAGAAACAGTTAGATCTTCAAAAGTGTGAGTTGATATATTTTACTTATGGCCATGAGTCTCAAAAATGGCTGCACTGATTTTTTTTCCCAAAATTTTAAAATAATTCAGTTTTGAAAGGGAACCTTCCATACAGCAACAGAGTTCAGCAGTTTTAGTAGGCTGAAAGAGGGTCAGTCAAATTGCTGTTACACCTCAAGCTGCACTGTGGTGGTTCAAACCGTCGCAGCAATGCCTAGTGCTGCTACATGCACCACCCACCAGGTCTCACCGTCAGCCTGGAGATTTGCATGGTGTGTTAGTGTAAAACAGCCTCTTACTCTCATTTACAAACTACCTTCAAATTATGCCCTCTGTGTTCTGACTGCCAAAACCACTGAGGTATAGTGAAATTCAATTACGGGTTAGGATTTAAAGAGTGTAATTTTAGTCTTACACTTCCAACTTCCTACATAATCCCTCTGACACGTATTTGACAATGTACCTTTGTCAAACTGGCTGTGGGTCCAGCTCCTCAGGAAGAGAAAGCATGACACAACCGACAGAAGTTGAAAGGACATCTCTCGCTGTTATGCTCGGTAGGCCCTATTTATCTCTTATGCCCTCTGTCCCTCTGGAGGAGAGACAAATGTGATACTCCTTAGTTCATTCAAGATCCTTACTAATATGCTGTCTACTAAAGCCTTCCCTTCTGCTCTGTATGACAGGCTCTTTAATGTCTCTGTTCCTCTGTTGTGGAAGAACAGCACCTATACAAGAACATGGAGACAAGAAATAGCCTTGTGGAAATTACAACAGCAAAATGGAATACAAATATGTTCTGCATTGCAAAATACAAATCATATTTTAAGATTACTCTACTGTTGTTTTAAACCAATAACCCCTTTAAAATAAGCTATTGAAATAACCACATATATACATGCATTCAAACACATGCAGAAATAGACAAAAAAGAGAAAAACATTATACATAAAGAAATAAACCACTCTATCTCATGCATTCACTTTTTTCAATTGCTTAGACTAAATCGGAACCATGAGACTTAGCACGTTATATACCAGTATTTACGGATACACTAGCTATTCTCACTGTGACATGCACGCACATTTTTGTACTCGTAATTTCTACACATAGGCATTAGATATGTGCCCTATTTTTATCCTGTCGTACAAGTAAAGGAAAAGATAATCACGAAGACATTTCCCTGGCAAACAAAACAGTGAAGACAAAAACATTATCTCTGCGGCCATCCATCTTGTGTGTTATTTGGCAGAAATGACAATGTTTTCCAGCATTGCCTTTTCTTTTTTTTTTTTACGCTGTGTTTTAGCAATTTTAAAGTATTTTTACCAGCGGAAAAACCGCACGTTTTCTTTCCCGTGTTTCATCCAGCGTGTTGCAGCGCGTTTCCATGGCGACGGTATGTGTGGTTGCCG
>NW_009194368.1:0-3053 GCF_000690835.1 Fulmarus glacialis
GTGGTAGGGGATGTGATATACCCACTCAATGCCATGCTCTTTGGCCCAAGTGTCTATGAGGGTGTTTCGGAAATGAGTCCCGTTGTCTGACTAAATTCTTTCTGGGGTGCCATGTCGCCATAATTTTATCATATCATAAGCCAGTGTTACACAGTACAGCAAAATGATAATCCAGCCCCCAGAGGTGATAAACAGCACAACAGGGAACATATACAGCAAGTAAGGTGTTAAATAAGACAAGTCTGAGAGCAAGCACAATGACTCTGAGAGCAAATAAATCAACATTGTGACCAGCGACTATTAACTTAATAATGAATGTTGATAACAAACTTGTTTTAACACACTCTGGTCAGATGTGTCATTATCTCAACCCTTCGAGCCCCAAAAAGGACTGTCATGGTTTAACCTGGCAGGCAGCCAAACACCACACAGCCACTCGCTCACTCCCCCTCAGTGGGATGAGTGAGAGAATCAGAAAAAAGGTAAAACTCGTGGGTTGAGATAAAGACAATTTAGTAGGACAGAAAAGGAAGGGAAAATAATAATAATGATAAAAGAATATTAGGAAGAAAATTAACTCTATCCCAGCTGAAACAAGGACACTCTACCTAGAATAGACTGGCCATGTCCACACTACACAGCACAGGGGTCTTGGGCAGTTCCTCTGTGGCCTTAAGACGCAACTGTTATTTTGGTATGGTTTTTTCAGTTAATTGTGTCTGAATGAATGTGAGACTTGGGTTACTGCCCACCACAGTGCTTTCTGTAAAACACATTGGTGTTGTGCTATAAACCTGAGATGTGGTATGAAGACATGCAGAGGGTTTGAAGGCACAAACCCGGTACGCTGGAGGACTGTATGGGTTGAAAGGAGTCAAAACTTAGGTGGTCTCATTTATTCAGCTTATTGAATCATGCTCAGACGGTATCTGTTGGTGAGATTCAGAACAGAGCTAGAGAGCAAGCTGTTCATTAAGGAACAAGTGGTCAGGAGTCCTGTGCTTGGTCTCATTCTTTGGGCTTCTTTTATTTAGAAGTGTAGATGTGTACAGTTAATCTCTAAACTAGCTTCCTTTACTTCGTATATCTCTCAAGCCTTTTGTGGATTAGATTCGATATCGTTTTGCACAATCTTTTCCACTGACTAGCTCAGCCTTTTCAGTTTCTGGAACCTAAAGCCTGAGTCTATTTTTCTATGTCTTTTTCTCTAGAATAAGTGGAAGGCTGAAGGCTTGCTCCTTAATTATCACTTGTAAAACAAACCTATCTTGGGTGCCTGTTTTCTGATTATATTTGTGAATACTGTCTTACGGCTACAAATGCTTTTGATCTTTTGATGATCATAGGGTTTTTTGGGGTTGTTGGGTTTTCAGGTTTTTTCTTTACCTTTTTTTTTCTTTTTTGGTTTTTGGTGGGTTTTTTTTTGTTGTGTTGGTTTTTGTTTGGTTGGTTTTTTTTTTTAATAAGTGGGACTTACAATAACCCTGTTTTAAATGTTACAGTTATTTAATCGAGTACTGAACTGACAGTGATGTGTTTAAAATCATACATTTCACAAAACATTTGAACTTCTAACAATCTAATTATGATCCACTGTCTCTCAGGACTGCAGTATGCTCTAGTAGTGCTATTTCTGGATAGCAGGTGTAATAATTAAGAATTAATGTATATTTTCCAATAACTATTTGATCCAAGGATCCAAAACTCCTGTGACTACCACTGCAGGCTGTTTGTGTCTGAATTTTCTCATTTCATGTTCTCTGATCTTCTCTCTTATAAACTTTCAATTGAAGTGAATAGAATATAGTTCTTGGTATAGTAAGTGCTCTAATGTATCTGCTTCACCAACCCTTGCTTTAAAGTTTTAGGAAGGGCCAGTCTGACTACCTTGAACCCACCTCAACTGAAGTGGTGGGTGTGTGAAAGTGTTTTCTTTTTATATTTTTTTAGTGCATCAGGAGCTGTATGAGTAATTCCACTTTTGAAATTACTAGAGATATTAATCAGTTCCATAGTTTCTTCCATTTTCTTTTTTGTATCCTGTTTAATCAATCTAATTTTTCATTAAGATTTTTATTGCCAACATTTTCTGGATGCCTCTATGACAGTAAAATTGAATTCTGTCAACTTAATTTTATATTCTATTGACAGCTTCCCTGTGCTAGTAAAGACATCTTGGAATCAATCTTGAACATTTCACTCACTTTCTACGTGAATGGTCCCAGAATCAGATTTAATATGAGTCATGTTCTTGACCCACTGTAAGCAATCCATCTCCTGCAAAAATTACAGATGTCAACATTTGAAGTTTTAGCTTCACCTTTGCATTTCTTGCATACTCTGTAGTAGGAAAGATACCCATCAGGTGAGGTAAAACTTTCCTGTGTATTTTGGAGCAAATACTGTAATGGAACTTCAGCTATCATATTGACTTGTGGTGTCTAGTTTACAATTACCCAGAGCTCAGTTCTGTTCGATACGTTAAGAATGTACTTCTTTCTTGAAGATTTCTCATGAACATTTTCTGAGTGCTGTTTGTATGCCATGTTTCTTTTTCATGTCTTTCAGTGCTTTTCCTTGTGCCTTCGCAAAACTGTTTTAACCTTTGCAAACTATGGCCCTATTTCCAAGGCAGAAAACTTCTAAAGTCTGTTAAATTCCATGTTATGTGCTTTTTTTTCCCGCAAACATAGTTTGTCTGCATTATGAAGATTCTATGGAAGTGTTAATGAATTTCCTTTGCCCCTGTGTATTACTATGTATCTTTGTATTTCCATCTGATTCCAACTGACATTTTCTTGTCTTCGTACCCAAACTTGTAATATGATGCAACTGTGCTCTGCAGCTTGTAAAATTCTAGCTTCTTTACCTTATTTAAAATCATCTGGCAGTTATCTTCTCAGTCTCTGATCCCAGTTATGATCTTGTTGTGGTTTACCCCGGCAAGTGGCCAAACACCACACAGCCACTTGCTCGCTCTCCGCCTCCCAGTGGGATGGGGGAGACAATCAGAAAAAGAAACCCGTAAAATTTGTGGACTGAAATAAAGACAG
>NW_009194369.1:0-18768 GCF_000690835.1 Fulmarus glacialis
GGAGGTGGTTTTGCTGTCCGCTTGAGTGAACGCAGGCATGCCCCTGAGGTGACACAACAGCCAGTCTTGGAGGGAAACTACCTCTTTGGAGGTAGCTCAAGGGACTGCTTGGTGCACTTAACTACTTAGGGTAAATACACCCATTTTTTGCTGTCAGAAAACGGGATGATTACTAACTAGGTTAATCCACTAGAATTACTCCTTGTGTTGTGAAATGTGGCAGTGGCAGCACAAAGTAGATGGCTCTAGTATATCTTGTTAAGTACGACCCATGCCCGGGAGTGAGTTTGCTCTGTTTCATGAGGAGAATTACAGAATCATTTAGGTTGGAAAAGACCTTTAAGATCATCAAGTCCAACCATTAACCTCGCACTGCCAAGTCCACCAAGAAAGACTTAAAGCTTTTACTGTTTTAAAGGAGAGAGTGGGTGTATGTAGATCAGCTCAGTAGGATGACACTTATCTGCAGAGAAGATAAAGACCTGGGCAGAATTTAGGCCTTCTGTTCCTCTCATCTTGTGAATCTGTTCCAAAGCAAAACTGGCTGTGTTATCAGATGGTACTGAAGAGCCGCTCTACAAACGTGTAACTGGGCCTAGGGAACATAAGCCGGGCTTAGCCATTCTCCCTGCGGTTGGAATGTGATACAAGCAGTACTTTGTACTTGAGGAACCTTGTTATTCCACGTAATTGTGTGGTGCTGAAGCATCCCTGCCTAATAACATCAGCCTTAAGAATGATTCACAATTAACGTAACTCAGTCACAAAAGTTGGAAAACTCGTATGTTTTCACAAAGGTTGGTAGTGCAAGAGACTCGACACAGTGGAAAATAACATTAATGATGCTTAGCATTTACATAAAGCTCTGCGTTTTCAACACCCTGTATAATGATTAGGTATTTAATCTTCTGCCCACTGAGCCAGTTCAGTAATGACAACCTCTGTGAGAAAACAGGATGAAGTTCTGACCAGTCAAAGACCTGCAATTAAAATACTACTACTATTCCTCTTAGCCAAGAAGGCTCTATTTAATATATGTGTAAGTAAACACTATTAAGAAAGTCGTTTTATCTCAGCAAGTCACAGTTTGATTGTGGTTTACAACAGTTTTTATCACAGAATTGTAATATGTTTGGATTGTCTGGGCACGGCTATGGTGCAGGTCAGAAGAAGACGGAGTTGCACTCTTACCTCCGGATTTCCTTCCCTCATGAGTTTAATTTACATTTTCCACAACATCTTACTATGTTCTCTTAACTTCCTTTGTATTTTAAAGATGGGTTCAGAAAATAAAAACAAGTAGTAAGAGATGTGAAGTACTTTTACCCATTTGCCTACCATGATCTTATCTCTGAATTCATACAGACTGGCTAGATTATTCTAGACATTTCTTTGAAAGCACATGGTTTCCCACTGCATGAACGTGGTATTCTGCTATATTCTGGAAGGAATTCTTTCAGAAATCATCTTGGCTACTGTAAGCGTTCTAGCCTTCATTTTTCTGTTCTGGCTGCCCTCTTAAGAGATTATATTGCTACCTGGGCTTGGCTAGGATACCTTGATTTACTTCTGTGAGCCTTGGATCTAGCACAGCAAAATGGTGGCTATTTTTGATCCCCAGGTAAGAGCTGGAAACCAAGAGGAGTTCCAGGAACTCACCCTAAGGAAATGAAAGTTTAGAAGAATTTTACTTGAAAGAATTTAAACACTAGAAAATAGACATATACATTAGAAATAAAACAATGTGAATACTAAATATATATATATATGTGTATATATATGTATATATGTATATAAATATATGTATACTTGGATTAGAATATTTCCAAACCTAGCAGAAAGAAGCCACTGAAAACACATAGGTTGCGAACTGGAGAAACACTGGCTGGGTGCCCCCTTGTTAGTGATACGCCTCAGATGAGTCCAGATACAAAGTGCCAAGGAAGTTAAGATTCCAGGGCAGCTGCATCCACCTTCAGTACCAGAACACCATCACTGGAAGACAGGCACTCATGATCTGCTAACTCAAATATGACGAGGATATGTCTTCCTGTCTTGGGGCAGACTAGTTTCAACTTCAGTCAAATTTTCTTACTCTGCTGTTAGCTTTACCTGCCAGAGAAATTCCAGAAAAAAGTTTCTCCACTGTGACTGCTTCCAGTGTTTCTTCCTTGTCTGTCTTTGGTTTGCCAAGACAAAAAATCTGTCCCTGTAAAGTATAAAAGTTATGTTCTATAAACCTCCTATGACTGGTAAAGGGTCCCAAAAAGTTCCTTAGTATTACTGTGTTGCTTCCGCTGTTCTTTCTGTGCCCTTCTTGGTGGCTCTTTTGGTGTGAACAAATCTTATTTTGATCTAATTGACAGCCAGCTGTCATAGATCCTGATCCATAACTGGGGAGCCCAGGTGTTGCTAATGTATATAATTATGAGTGTCAGTGGAGTAATTACAGCAATATGAGGAGAGGAGTGAAAGGAAAAAAGGGCATTCTGGGTTACCTGTGGAAATAAACCTCAGAATTTTCCAAATTCTGCAATTAATGCACAGCTAATTCATTCATACAGATTTGATCTGAAGAGCAAACGAAGTAGTAATACTTGCATATCAGTTTCCTATAAAGAGCTTAGTGAGCCCTGAAAAAAACATATATGAAAGAATATTACCAAGTTTCTAATTACATATGTTATAGCTTTTGTTGTTCTTGAGTATTTATTTAATTTTATAGGTTTTTTTACCTAACAAAATTTGAAGAATACCTAGAAAATAATAATTTATTGCTATATTCATATGCAATCTCATCTATTGTTACTTGTTTATGCCCTAGTTCTTGGAGGTTAATAGCCATTAACTTTCATAGCAGTCTCTCTGCCATATCTGACATGATTTGTTCTCACAACAAGGAAAAAACAGTAGTATCTTTTAAAGTTATTTGCTCACTTGTGTTAGATGGTCAATATTTTTCTGCATCAGTATACATTTTCTTCTTCAGAATAGAGCCTTCTGTGTTATAATGTGTCAGATATACTATGACTGACTATTGCACCTTTGTCCTAAGAATTTCACAAATAGATCAGTTGCCACCTAACTTTGTTTGCTCCACATACGAAATAATTCGCTTAACTTTTTAAGAGAGAAGCAGGTAGGATGCTTCTGGATGACTTTTCCATTAGGAGGTGAATGCCTCAACTCAGAGTTATGTTCTTCACTTCTTCTTTTTAAACACTGCTTATTGCAGATTCTGGAACTCAGTGAAAAGCACAATGAGAGCACAACTTTACAAACAGAAATTGAACTCTGATACAAGCCACTATCATGGCTAAACTTTATTTTCCATTGATTTTGAAGCTGAAGAAACGTATCATGCAAAGACAGGCTATGTTCAGGACAGATTAGGAGATGTGTTAAGGAATGTAGGGATGTCTGAGTAAATTTGGAATAATAGAACAATCAATCAGCTCCATTGATTTTGGATATTTTTAAACCCAGCTTAATGTATGGGATGCACCAATGATTTTATTTTAAGCTGATACAGCTTGGAAATGCTTACTGTTGAGGTCAATGCAATGCTTGATGTCTTAGTATCTGCTTACATTCCTTAACACGTCTTTGTTTCATATTTATTTTAAGTGCTGCATGTAGACCTATCTAAAATTTTTTAATATCATGTCACAGGGTCTTTTAGTGAAGGGATGTTCAATTCATACAAATTATTCAGAAATTTATTTCAAAAATTTGAAAATACAGTATGAAATAGCCTTATAGCAAAGTTCATATCAACACATTTTGCTGGTTTTGGCTGGGACAGAGTTAATATTCTTCATAGTTGCTGGTATGGGGCTCAGTTTTCATTGGTATAAAGTCTACTGTTATTTCTTAGTCTTTGTAAATGGTGTGATATCTGAAGTGCCTGGTCATAATATCGCAGAAATAGGTTAAGTTAATCTCTAACAAAACAGTTTGATTTTGTTCATCCATTACAAAGTTACTTTGTCTAATGGTGTGCTTCACAGAAAAGTCTCTATAGTCCAGATTGGGACCAGCAGAAACCTGTGAGCATCAGTCAGGCGTTGACCAGATGAGTAACTGGTGGTGCCTTGCTACAGGGCCAGAGGTAGATTTGCTGCAACTGGAGCTCAGCTTGGTGTAGCTGCTGAGAGCAGCTTTCCTTCTAAGATGGAAAGCTCAGGTTACTCTCGCTCTCAGCTCTTGGTCTCACAGTGGCTCTGGCATATATTATTGCAAATCTGGTCAAGTAAATTACTGACTTGTATACTAGAGATACATTCTCAAAAAACATATGCCAATGCATTTGCAAAAGCAGGTTTTTAACAAAACAACTTATTTGGGATATTTGCAACTGTATGTATGCGGCTGTGTTTTCAAATGGTAACTTCAGAACTGCAATAATTGGGCTGTAGTGAAAGAGCAGAGAAAGTACCCCGGCAGGCCTTTGGGCATAGCCATCTGTAAGGAAGAAGGTAGGTTTTCAATATAGAGAGGGTATACTCCTACACCAAGTAACTATGTTTTCATATTTGACTGTAGATGTTTATAGGACAAAATGCCCAGGCCTATCATTAGATTATATAACCTCTCTGTATTGTGGGTTATGTCTGCAGAAAGTGTGGACTCTATGTAAGAGCTACAGAAGAATATTCTTTAGCACGTCTCCATAAAGGAACACAAAGAAGGCAAAAATAGCAAGTTACACAGACGTAAGAGTGTAGCAAGGAGACTGGGGATAAGACCTGTCTAGAGGGTTGGGAAGTAGACTATTTGCTGGTACATTGTGGTTCATGAGCTCAGATATGGGTATTTCTGCCTTAACACTAGTAGTGTATGGCAGTATAGATAATGAAATAGTGTATGTAAATTGTGGAATTAAAGTCAGAAAATAATTTGAACTCCTTAATGCAACTGCAAGTAATTTTAGTATTTCTATTCTTCCAACTCAAGTTTTCGACCATACAGGTATGACCTTTTGCATACTGGGCAGAATTGTACTGTATGTGTTTTACTAGAACACTGGCAAACCAAGCACTTATGTAACCAAATCATGTTTGTCTGTGCGGTGATATAGTTAAATCACATGAAGTCAATGAGAGCTTTTCCAGTAGCTTTAATTTCACAACTTTAATAATACTAGTAATCTTGTCTTGGTTTTAAAAAGAGCTGCGTCTGTTTGTTTGTTTGTTTCCTCCATAGGAAACACCATTAACATAGATGCTTTTCATTTAGTTTTAAAACTAATACTGATTTAGCCCAATTTCAGTTGATGCTTTTTTTGCATTTTAACTGTTTTGGGATTATCTTTATAAGATACTGCTGTGTTTACACATACATTTTGTTCTGTAGCATGATATCACTTATGTTAAAAATTCCTGTGGTAATTTCGTCGGTTCACCACAACCATCATCTGCTAGGTTGTCCACAGGTGTCTACCTCAGCTGCTGTTCTCTCTGTAAGTGTAAGTGTTGATACACAACGCTGCTAGCTGTGAGTTAAAGATCAGAAACAGAAGTAGGCCACTACTGGTATTCCTCCTGTTCTATATTCTTGTCCCTCTCTGTCCTGCTTACCTGCCTTTCCATCTCAGTTCCATTAAGTCTTTGAGGCATTTTATATTCTATTCAGTCTTCAATCACAATTTTTTTTTATGGACTATTCCAAGTTACCGTTCAGAGAGACAGCTAATGAACCCCTATTTTGGCAAGCCAATGATTCATAGTAGCTGACCATAGAAGTAGACCTGTGTTTGATAAGTAGCAGGAAATAGACTTCACACCCCAGTTTTGGGTTCATTTCAGAAATGGTCGCTAGCTATCCTAGGAGATTTCAGCAATGAATTCACAGGTGCTCCCACAGGTTCAAAGTGAAGGGACCAATGTTTCAAGCTAATACACATTTTTTAGCCATATCTGTAACAGTGTTGGTTTTCCTAGAGAGATTGGTTTCTGTTAAGGGCAAAAGCCATTTAAGCAGCTTATGCAGAAGTTTATTGCCTCTCTTCCATCCCAAAGTCCACTTCATTATTGAGGGGGGGAATGGTAAATACACAACCAAGTGTAAATCTGTCATAGTAGTAGCTTAATGATTTTAAATAGGCATACATGACCATTCATATGGTTAGATGCCTTTTTAGTGTATTGTCATAATCTGTAGAACTACATCATTCACACATAATGGGAAACTGAGATAGAGTTGAGTCATAACTTAGGCTACTGATAACAGACCTCTTCATTGGACAAACTGTGTCAGGGTTCAAAGTCACCAAAAGCCAGTCTGCCCTTGTAAGTCTTTTTTTTTTTTTTTTTTGGAGGGGTGTGTGTGAAATTTGTGCACACGTGCTGCTCCTGTTCTTTGGCAAGCATTCATAGCGAGGAGTAAATCGCTGGAGTCCTCTGTGGCAAAGTCCATGTTTTCCAGTTTTTGCCCTTTCTTTTTCTATTTTTCTATTTTTGATGAGGAAAGGGGAGGAAGTTGCAGAATACTGCCAGATTATACTTATCAGGTAGCAGCAATTACATCAGCAACTCATCAGTGGCCTTTGCCACTTTCTAATAAATAATAATTACAAACTTACTATGCAGCCAGAATTTTGGTCAATTTGTTTAGCTAATAAGGTGAATTTTGCTGGGTCACTTCTGTTATTAACACTCACATTCGCTGATACGTGGTGTTGTCACCAGGGTCTACAAAATCTTCTTTTCATTGGGTGAACAATTTCCTCCACTGGAACAGAATACCTTCTCCTTGCTTGAAAGACAGCATAGCCATTGTGTTAAAATTTGTAAACTGGGGACTTTATCACAAAGAAGCTAGGCAACATTTTTCTTTTGAATTTCTGATTAATGAATTCTCTTCCTCTAGTTTTGCAGGTACTCTTGGTATGGAAGGTCCAGTTAGGAGACTGAGCAAAGCCATTGCTACAGATAGCAAACAAGTGCATCTCATTCCCAATGACATCACTGTGGAGATGCAAAAGAGGAACACCAAATTCTGAGACTTGCTGCAGGTACAACAGGAACAAGGGATAAGAAACTCTGACAACTTAATGGCATGAGAACAAATAAGGAAAGAACGCGCTTGTTAGAACGGTAATGAATAGTTTCCAGTATCTAAATTTTATGTGCAGATACAGATTCTATAAAGACTAATGACGAGGTCCCTGAGCAATAGCCTGTATAGTATAGCACTGAACACATAAAAATTACGACAGTGCATTTATAGACTTTATTTTCACAGATTTCACTTTAGCTTTAGTTTGCACTTGGCATGCCAAACTGTACTAGGTAGTTAAAAACGTTTTCTTCTTAGCCGACAGAAGGTTTGATAGCACTGTTCTTAAACATTTCCTTTTATATGTTTCTAATATTAATAAAGTTGTTTATTTATTTAGACACTGGTTGTTCACTTAGTCATAAAGAAATGGCCATTATGCCAGAATGTTTTAAAGAAGAGTAAAGCAACCAATCTGTAAGATCAGATACAACAGCATCCCATGCTCACAGAAAAGTACACACCAAGGTTTATGTTTAATTTGACATGTAATTAAAAAAAGCAATCAGCCCTTATCCCATGCAATCCATGCAATTAATCTGGCACTATACAACTGTACCAATTTATAGTCACCTAACCTAAAGCTTATTAAAGAATAAGTACCACAGGCCTCTATAAAGCCTCACAACATATGTGCATAGCATGTTCCAGAGCATTTTTCTAGCCAAAAACTCCACCCTATATATTAGCAATAAATTGCTCCCTAAAATGGCCTCATCTGAATACGTATAGTCTTTCGAATTTTAGTCTTCCTGATTTCTTGTGAAAGGTATGGATGCTTCACAGACTTGCGAGTCAGCTCAAAACAACTAATAGCAAAAGTTTACAGGATCCAAACCTTGTCAGAATCCTCATTTTCAGTAATGGTGCAAAATGAAGGACGTCACATTAAACTGTTTGTAGTATAAAAGGAAGTGTTGTCTTGCCTTCCAAATGCATCTTCTACTTCAGCAGTGGCTAAGAACATAGCTGATTTTTCTGTGCAGGCCCCACATTGTTTGGGACTTGCTTCTAAAATAATGTCAGGAGAAGGTAAATGAGGTTTACCCAAGTATGTTAACAACTTCTAACCCATTACAAGCAATGCCACTGGTTCTGAATAAGGTTCCAGTTTGTCTAGTATCTTGTCAGTGCCTGCCACTGTTAAGTAGTGTTTTTTACATAGGTGTGACCAAATTTCTCAAGACATTCAGAATTAGAGTTATATTTCTTCTGGTTAATGCGGGTGTTAAATGAGAGGACAAATTATGGGCCCAACGTTTTTTGTGGGGGAGTGCTCCCTGTGCTAGATTATGAAGGCAAGCCTTATGTGAGAAGAGACAGTCATATCCTTTTTGGAATAATCAATATCCTGTGTTGAGAGGGATGTAATTATTTTGCATATAATAAATACATTAAATATTTAATGATTTGAAGGACAACTGGAAAGAAGAAGAATGAAATTTTTGTGTTACGGTTGTGTTTTCTTGATCATACATATCAGTCTGCAAGTATCTGAAGATACCTAGATTCAAAATTTCTACTTAGCGTAAAAAAGCATCTGTAAACTTGCTAAGCCAGCAGGTTTAATTGTTAATGAAGTACTCTACAACAGGTGAATCCAATCCTTTATATTTTACAGGGAACATTTTCATGAAGGGTAATATTAACTAGTTCTCTCATTCCAATTCATCTTTTATTTATATGTTATAAGGATGTGATCCTTTATTCTCTACTGCCAGAAAAAGAGAAAGCACCAAACAAAACACAATGCAGTGTAAGGAAAACACTGCAGTGCATGTGGTTTACGTCCCTCCCCCTGGAAGAGACAGATAGAAAGACCACCAAACATATGGTAGATGATGGTAACATTACTCAGTCGGGGTGAGGTGCGGCTACGCTGAGATGACAGAGCTGCTCAGTCACATGGGTGCTAGTGTATCATATGAGCAGGATTGTGCGCTACCAAGCAGAGGGAGGTTGAGTGGGAAGGGACTGAAGTCTTTTAAAGCTCGCCCTCCTGTTAAATACACACTTTTCTCAATATATTCCTGGCAAATTTTTAGATACTGTAGCAACAAGTGAGTTAGACTAGAATACCTTGCAAATCTTTCATTATTAAAACCTTTTGAATGTAAGTGTATAATACTAACAAATGAAAATAGGAGCCCTTGACCTGTGTTTTGCACTCACCTAGCAGGGGTGTGTGTGACTAACTAAAGACACTGGAAAAGCAGGTTTAGTGTGTATGTATCCATATTTTATCTCTTTGCGCCCCTATCTCTTCCTTTTCATTTTGAATAATGACCAGGGCTAGGCTGAATCTAAATGGGAAATCCATGTTCCAAAGAAGCAATACAATATTATAATTTAAAAATCAGTTTGTTAGAACTGGAAGCTGGAGGGCCATTAGACAGAAACAGGCTGGAGAGAGTCAGAGAGAGAGGTTGTCTTTACACAAGTAAGGATTTGGGAACTTCCCTGTTAACGTCTGTGTTCAATGCAGTCTTGCAGAAGTAGTCTTTAGAGACTAAGATTTTCCTCCAATGGTAACAGCAACCATGTACTTCTAGTAATTTGTGCTGAATAGGGATTCAACTACGCAGACAGTGCGAGGTGTGTATGAGAGTTCAAGACACAGCATAAAGCTTGTGCAGGACTATTTCCTGTTGAAAATCAGAGTAGCCTGTTTTCTCTGTTCCAGTGCTGTTAGTGGCTGCACAGAGGTGAAAAATAACACAAAAATTTCTACATTGCACATAAGTGTATCTCCAGTGGTGCAGATATACTGCCAGTCCAACACCTTTTTTACACAGGGGTATTACAGCCTCTTTTGCCTTGAGTAAATTAATTTTTGTTCAGACCATAAGGGTACAAAATCATACATGCCAGTGTTCTGAAAGAGACATTCGTGCTGTCTGGAGATCATATTTGGAGAACCATTATACTACAGTAGGCTCACTCCACACAAGTATTTGTCAGGGAGGTTTCAAACAAACCTGTACTCTTTATTTGTGCCCACAATAAAGTAACTAAAAACCAATTAATATGCAGAAAAAATGAAGCGATATAAGACTGTGGTTCTGCATTAAATAATATAAAATCTTTGCATGCTGGATTTCTTGGCAGTAAAAATTTGATCTGTATTGGCGTGAGCACATGACTGCATTTTTATCGAATCAGCCAGAGCATATGTTACAGTGTTTATTCAGATTTTATGCCAGCTTTCTGTCAGTTGAGAAGGATAAATTATGCCTGATCCAGCATGAAGTTGAGTGGTACAAACAGACAATATCTCATCTGATAGGAGCTCTCCTGGGACAAAATTATTTCTTCAAGCTATTTACTATCTCACAGAATGATAGCCTACCACCATAATATGCTGTAAACCCTACATAGTCCTTAGACAAATCTTTTTCAAGTCAGAGCATGTCTATATCTGATTAGCTGTAAATAGACTGACAATTTTTTCCTCAGAGGGAAAGAAGAGGAGAGTCACAAATTCAAATTATATTTTACACCTTAGGCAAATACAGAAATGTTTCAGAATATGATTTGTATAGAAATCTCAAGTGTACTCATGTATAAATATAAATAATGAGATGGGAAAAAATGAGTCGTAGTGATAATTAGGAACATAATTCTTGAAATTATGGGGTTAGGTTTGGGCCCATATTATGAAAGAAAAAGGATTTGATTTTGTGCTTCCCGCCATGTTTCTTCTTTTAAATATAGAGCTGCTGTGTCATATTATGGATCCTTGGCATTTCATTCTGAAGATGAATTGTCATGACAGTAGTTACTGGAGGTGAAGATAGTAAACAAGAACATTACAGTGTGAACCAGATGATTTTTGAGATTTCCTAAGTCGAAGGGCCGAATCCGTCAGTAGGTACATACAGGTTTTACTAACTTTGATATAAAATTGGCTAAGGTTATTTAAGATTTTGGTGGATTTTGTTAATTGTCATTTAAATTCCATTAGAATGTATGAATTTACTTTTGTCAGTGCAGTATTGTCTCTCTTTGGCCAGGGATTGTAATCGACTGCAATTCAACATTCAGTGACAGTACTGCTTAACATTGTTCAGGCAACCCTGGCTACTCATTTCTGTACCTGCACTGCAGTCTTTACTAGGCTAGCACAGCAATTTTTTTGGGTGCATCATGGATTAGCCCATGGAACTGATTTAACTGAAGAATAGCAGGGATTATGAAAGCTGGCACTGCCATTGAATTTTTTTTTTCCCTCCAGACTACATAGTGTATGAAAACAAATGGAGCTGGGAACTTACAGCAGACCTGCCAAAAGGGTGTGATGGTGTGAGATAAACTGAAAGAAGGATTATTCCTGACAAACTCAAGGTAAGAGCATACCTGTACCTCCATTCCAGGGAATAAGTTAAAGTAGAAAAAGGTATCCTGAAGTAATGCAGTCATATGAATACAGAAATACTTTTGAAAAGTACAGCATGCACTGGGGGTTGTAAGTCAGCTTTGTTCTGGCATGACTACATCTATACCAATTGTGCTGGTATAACAATGTTAATAAAAATGTTCTCCTGACTGACAGAGTTATGCTAATAAAGCTTTGACAGGTGCAAGACCCCTAAAAATTGGAATCATCAATAAATAGCATACCCGTCTAATGTAAACATTTCACACCCTAAATTCAGCAAGAATTCCTATTATGCAGATCTTAGTTAAGAGTTTGTAGAGCTGTAATTCTACTAAGCTAGGACTTTGGGAGAATGCAGAAGTTCCTTTTTAGAAGTTGAAGAGCCATTCCATTTCTCTTGATACATTTCGGTGAACTTTCCAAAATCATTCTCGGCACAGCTGAAGTATCTTTAGCATTCTTCTACTACTATTTCTTCTACCAATACCACCTCTTAAAAGCTTATCTTTGTTCTCAAAACGGGGCCAGATTGTACTGAGGGATTGGTATTTTTAATACAGTTTCCTGTGAAGGAATAACCTAGACTCTTGGCAGCATACCACTATTCAATTCATACAAAGCACTCACATCATTTACTCTAGACACAGTCTCGGGCTCATGACCGTTCCGACATAATCTGTACTAGCAGTGCTATTTTAACTGCAATCACATTACATTATATGCAAATACTAAATGTATGCAAGAAGAGAAGAGAACTTAAAACATGCTTTGGGGTTGAATTTTGCAAAAAGTGAGGCTTCATAAAAGCTCATCAATAGAAAACACTTCCAAGAGAAAGTTGATTCAATATACTAAGTTAAGCTCTGATGATACATAGCAGTTTGCTACATATGTAGATACTTTAATCCAAAATGTGATTTGTGTATTTGACTTCCACCTGCAAGAGAAACAACAGCCATCCTATGTGTGATTATAGTGCACTTGGGACTGAATGGGTCCAGCTACTGAGCAGCAGACATTTATAGAGGCATTCTCTTAGACAGGCTGTTTTGGATGCTTAGAGACTCAGGAGTGACCACAAATCCTAAAGCAAAGAAACTACTGAAGACTATTGAGTATGGTTGGCCCAGATACTACAAGGAGGGTCTGATCTTGTTGTATGACAGGGCCTGTTAATTTGTGGTAAACCAGGTGGCAACAAGAGTGATGTGAAAAACACATGTATGTGATTTCTCCTGATGCAATTTCTTATATAATAATGGCAAATTTGTGTAATACCTTTAACTATTAAAATCATAATTCATTTCATCTTATACTGTTACTTCATTATAATACTCATGTAACTGTACCTACATAGGAAATTTTTTTTATATTCCCCCAACTGCTGTACACATAGCTTCCACACTTGTCTAAACAACCTGCTGTTGTTTGCCACTCTGAAGTCACAGTGGTTGGATTAAATGTTAAAATGCTAGTTTACAGCCAGGTTTACTATCTCTATGTATGCACACCCTAGGAGTCAGCATTTTGCTGTAGCTCTTCTTTGTGCTTCCCATAAGTGCTGTGCTGAGGTCCTAAGTCTTCTTGCTCTATGGAAGAGGCAAAAGTACAGGAAAGACTAGAATTAAACTTTTTGAGGGAACTTGTGAATTGAGCTGGGTCACAGGCAGGCTTCATGCAACATCACATTAGAGCAAAAGACGTGAAGATATCCAAAAAGAAGAGAACAGGTACGTGCTGGGCCTTTATCAGAATTCAAACTAAATAGGATATTTTTAAAAGACATTGACATTCCACTTTGGACATGGACAATGTGGAAGAGAATAGTGTGATGTGACTGAGGAATGCTTGTATAACCATGCCTCTGAGGGATCTTTGGTACATAGAAACTTGATCCCTCAGATATGGACATAGTCCTGTGTTCCTCCTCCTTCCTGCTTACCTTCCTCCCAGCGTCCCTATTGCTGGCCGATCTTCTGTCAAAGAAATACTCTGGCTGTAAGCTGCACTGTGGAAGAGTTTTTAAGAACTATTGCTCTTACCATTGTAAGATATTGTTTAATATGATGTTATGTACACATAGTATTTATTTCCATTCCTGTAATTTGGTGCTCTTAACACATGATGTGGATAGGTTTTGTGGTGTGGATTAGCTTTTGTGAATGCTGCTTACCTCTATTTAAGTTACTATCATCCTTACATGCTCCAAATGACAGTTTCCTTCCCAGTAGTAAACCAGGAAGCCACAAACTTTTTTCCCTCTTTCATTCAAAGATCCCTCTTCAGCCCTCTAGGTGACTGCCCACTCTTAACATGTGCTTAAAATGATGGTGGCTTCAAATGGTGACCTGTAAGAGCCAGCTCATTTGCTGGTAGTTTCTGCAGTGAACTAGCCACCGTTCTTTATGCTCCCATGCCAATCATATCAACCTCCAGAGAACATGCCCTGTCTTCAAAACATGTATGAGTAAGAACATTTTGATCACATAAGAAATAATTCATCATTATACAGTGATGTCTATAAAACCCTATCAATGCATTTTTTAAATCAGTAAAAACCTAATTAACTTCTTTAGATATAAATCTTTAAAAAAAAAACAACTTACATTTGCACTATTAAGGCAAAATGCACAGAAACATTTTACACAGCACAATTTATAGTTATATACAATTATTATAATTGTTACACTCTTAACTCCCAGTGTGCTTAAATCTCATTGCACAGCAATGATAATGGCACACCTAACTTAGGATTTGCCCACAGATGATAGAAAAAGAAATTCCTCCCCCCCCGCAAAATGCTTGGAAAAGCTCTAATGCAAGGCAAAACCACTTTCTGATTTCCTGAGTAAGTCTCTAAGGCCTTAGAGAAAATAAGTATAATAATGTTCTTGTCAATAAGGATTTTTTTTTTTTTTTGCTTTTTGGCAACATAAATCAAGGCCTTATACCTATCCCAAGGCTTTAACCCTCTAAATGATTCCTGAATTGCACTTAGTTATGGCCTTGTTTTCCATATGTCAAGGCTTCACATGGGCTCTGTACTGTTATAAGCAATATTAAGAAAGAGTGAGAACATGCCCTGTGCCACAAACAAGCCCCATTTCCCTCACTGGTCTGATGCAACTACTAACAGTATCAGAGCTATGGACATTTCCTTAATTTCCAAAGCATATGAAGTAAGAGGTGGGAAAAGACATATGATCCCCACAACACCTAATACAACACAACAAAATCAACACCTTCTTTGCTACTATAAAAACTGAAAATTGAACAGTAACTCTTCACCTTTCAGGTTTTGCTTCTAGGCTCTGAGCTCCTCAAAACTGCCTGTATTATCTAGTGCTTACATGGCAAACTTAAGTGGGGAATTAAAATTTTTTAAAAAAAGGAAATTTTTTTGTGACCTTATGAAATACTTTAAGACAGGAGAAGGTTGAGAGAGAAAGAAGAGCTTTGGGAAATGGATAAGTGATAAAAGGATAGGCTGAGGGTTTGCTTTGACTGCTGTTTGGGATTAATCCTGAGCATTACCCAGTTTAAATCACGTTGCCTTTTGCACTTAGAGCCTCATCAGAGTCATGCACATGGTGCTCCTTGGTCACAGAATAATTTAGTTTGAAGGGATCCTGGAGGTACTTGGTCCAACCTCTGTTCAGAGCACGGCCATTTGAGATCAGGTTGATCAGGGCCTTGTCCTGCTGAGTTCTGAATATCTCCAAGAATGGAGAGTCAATAGACCCCCTTGGACTCCAGTGTTTGACTACTCTAGTTATGAATTTTTTTTTCATAATATCTGTTCTATCTGTCCTACAATCTGTCTATCCTACTATCCCATCCATGACCAGGACCATTTTAGGAAGTAATTTTGTCTGTTCTTCAGAATCTGCTGCCCTTGTCTCTTCTTCCACTCTTGGACTCTGATGTTAGGGGAGCACAAAGGGCAGGAAGTTGCAAGTCAGGACAGAGTTAGTTTGGGAAGCCTTCTGGTTCTTACAGCCAGAGAGGATTTTGTGCAGTGCTTTGGACATGGTCATAGAATAGAATCATAGAATCATAGAATTGTTTAGGTTGGAAAAGACCTTTAAGATCATCAAGTCCAACTGTTAACCTAGCACTGCCAAATCCACCAATAAACCATGTCCCTAAGCACCACATCTACATGTCTTTTAAATACCTCCAGGGATGGTGACTCAACCACTTCCCTGGGCAGCCTGTTCCAAGGCTTGACAACCCTTTCGGTGCATAAATTTTTCCTAATATCCAATCTAAACCTCCCTGGCGCAACTTGAGGCTGTTTCCTCTTGTCCTATCGCTTGTTACTTCGGAGAAGAGACTGACACTCACCTTGCTACAGCCTCCTTTCAGGTAGTTGTGGAGAGCAATAAGGTCTCCCCTGAACCTCCTTTTCTCCAGGCTAAACAACCCCAGTTCCCTCAGCTGCTCCTCATAAGACTTGTGCTCTAGACCCTGCACCAGCTTCGTTGCCCTTCTCTGGACACGCTCCAGCACCTCAGTGTCCTTCTTGTAGTGGGGGGCCCAAAACTGAACACAGTATTCGAGGTGTGGCGTCACCAGGGCGAGTACAGGGGCACAATAACCTCCCTACTCCTGCTGGCCACACTATTTCTGATACAGGCCAGGATGCCGTTGGCCTTCTTGGCCACCTGGGCACACTGCCGGCTCATGTTCAGCCGGCTGTCAACCAGCACCCCCAGGTCCTTTTCCTCTGGGCAGCTTTCCAGCCACTCTTCCCCAAGCCTGTAGCGTTGCGTGGGGTTGTTGTGACCCAAGTGCAGGACCTGGTACTGAGCCTTGTTGAGCCTCATACAATTGACCTCAGTCCATCGACCCAGCCTGTCCAGATCCCTCTGCAGAACCTTCCTACCCTCAAGAAGATCAACACTCCTGCCCAACTTGGTGTCGTCTGCAAACTCAGTGCACTTGATCCCCTCGTCCAGATCATCGATAAAGACAATTAAACAGAACTGGCCCCAATACTGAGCCCTGGAGAACACTACTTGTGACCGGCCACCAACTGGGTTTAACTCCATTCACCACAACTCTTTGGGCCCAGCCAGACAGCCAATTTTTTACCCAGCGAAGAGTACGCCCATCTAAGCCATGAGCAGCCAGTTTCTCCAGGAGAATGCTGTGGGAAATGGTGCCAAAGGCTTTACTGAAGTCTATGTAGACAACATCCACAGCCTTTCCCTCATCCACTAAGCGGGTCACCTTGTCATAGAAGGAGATCAGGTTAGTCAAGCAGGACCTGCCTTTCATAAACCCATGCTGACTGTGCCTGATCTCCTGGTTGTCCTGTACGTGCCCTGTCATGGCACTCAGCATGATCTGCTCCATAACCTTCCCCAGCACCGAGGTCAGACTGACAGGCCTATAGTTCCCTGGATCCTCCTTCCGGCCCTTCATGTAGATGGGCGTCACATTTGCTAACTTCCAGGCACCTGGGACCTCCCTGGTTAGCCAGGACTGCTGATGAATGATTCTAAGTGGCTTGATGAGCACTTCTGCCAGCTCCCTCAGTACCCTTGGGTGGATCCCATCCGGCCCCATAGACCTGTGTGTGTCTAAGTGGTGTAGCAGGTCCCTAAGCATTTCCCCTTGGATTATGGGGGCTTCATTCTCCTCCCCATCCCTGTCTTTCAGCTCAGGGGGCTGGGTGCCCAGAGAACAACTGGTCTTACTATTAAAGACTGAGGCAAAGAAGGCATTAAGTACCTCAGCCTTTTCCTCATCCTTTGTCCCCGCGTTCAATAAAAGATGGAGGTTCTCCTTAGTCCTCCTTTTGTTGCTAATGCATTTATAGAAACATTTAGTTTCTATGAATGAGAACTCTATAATAGAGTCTTAGCATAGCTCCCACTGAGGAACCGAGCTGAGGAGTGTCTTTTGTTATAGTTAGTCAGGAGGGTCAAGGTTTGCATGTGTACTTCCGTGGAACCCAAAGTTGGTATGTTTTACTTTTGTTTTCCCTTAGGCTGGCGATTTGCAATCAGGTGCTAAGAACACTGCTGTTTATCCAATCCCCGCTCTGCTCCCAGAAGGGCAGGCAAATTCCCTCACAAACACTGGGAAAGGATTACTGGTGCCTCAACTTATTGCAGTAGATAAAGTCATGGACCATAGCCCTGGAACTGGCCAATGCACATGCAGGTACGCAGTGCCAAGAAAGACACAGTAAAGGTATTGTTCCATGCACACTTTTTCCAGCGGCAGCCTGTTTTAAGGCGTTCCCAGGACCCACCTCAACTGCCAGCTGTTCCTGACACCCCTTCAGCTGAGCCAACACAGCTGTTTATGTGTATGTTTGGGAACTGAGACTAATTCAAATTAAACTGCTTAACAATGCTTCTTTTGCAGAATTTTTCTTTAATACCCGTTTAATTCCCTGGGCCTGATTCACAGCGTGGCCTTACAGACAGTTGTGTTAATAAAAATCATATGGCTGTCAAGAGAATGGGACAGGCAGGAAGGAAGGAAAAATTGTTGGAAGTATCTTAAGTCAATATTGCTGCCGAAGGCAACGTATCTTCAAACTTAGAGCTTTGTGGTGTTGCTGCTGACAGCTAGGCTAAGCTATTACTATTGCTCAGAGTCCAGTGTCTGTCTTATAGTCAACCTCAGCAATGCTGACATATCCATAGGTACACTTGTTTGCTCAGTTTGCTCATCAGCAGTGATAAGCTAAAGCTTAAATTAAAAGAACGTAGTTGCCAACTCTGCACTATGGATACCTACTAACTTGAGGGCTAATAATCTTGCAACATCTTCTGTCAATTCTCATGGTCTCCACAGTTCAGTAGAAATCCAGAGTGGCATTGAATGAGGTGCAGTTTTACACTTAATCCAGAGTAACAACGGGCAGCCAGTGGACAGAGCTGATTCTAGTCTTCCCCCAAACTTCCCCCAAAACATTAAGTGCTCACACCTCCTCTCTTGCACCAGATCAAATGGTCATGCAATGCAAGAGGAGTCAGTTCCCTTTGAGAATCTGATGGATAAGTAATCATTTTTTTGGTGGGAACACTGGCCTAAATTGAAGGGATCAGGAAAAGCAGAGGTAATAAGCTAATTCTTCAGTGAGGATGTAGCTACAGAAACACTTATAAAGGGACCCTTCATAACCTTGTGAAGTTTTTAAAAAAGAATTCCTTGCTCTTTGCAAACCCAGTACTGCTGAATTTGCAAGGCAAAACTCTTTGGAGTTGTGGAATAGAATCTGAATTAACAGTGTATTTAAAACTGAAGTTCTCATTTAAATTTTTATGTTAATTTTAGTCTGCTACTGATGTCACACAAGTGTACAGCAG
>NW_009194369.1:18799-29214 GCF_000690835.1 Fulmarus glacialis
AAATCACAGATACTGCTGTGTCTCTCGTGAAGTAATTTCTACCTGTGTAAAATACATACGAAATGTTACTATATCTAGTCAGCATTTTATACTCACTTGGCACTCATATTGCAGTGATGTAAATTACTGCAATACGAGGCATCAGTGAATAAAATTACACTAGAATAAAATTCTTGTGTCAGAATCTGATCCTATACAAGTGTTTTGTACTGTTGTTTTAATGGAACATTGCAAAATTGAAAAATCATTAGTAGTCCTGCCAATGCTTTAGCATTTAAAAGGTCCTATTTTCCATTTCCCCATAGTCCCTTTATGCTACTCCATTACTTTAAAAAGGCCATAAAGAGAGCACATTTAGCCACTTGGGAATATTTTCATTTCTGCATTCCTCTTGCCTTTGGCATAGTAGATATGTTAGGTTGTGGCTGAGGAGAAAGGGTCATGGCTGGCCTGCCTCCCTGTTCCAGCTATTCTTGGTTGCTGGAACAGCTCCTAGGGGCCCCAGGCTGCCAATTGTACTAAAATTGCTGGTAGCCTTAAGACTATTCAAGGAGTAATTAGCTACCAAATGTGGGTAATTGTGACAGAGTCTAGCTAATACTGCTTGTGTCTGAACAGACTAATTAAAGGCTGCACACATGAGAAGAAGAGAAAAAACCCTCTTCTTTTAAGGAAAATAATTATTAAAAGAGAAAATTTGATCTAGTATTAAAAAAAAAGTTCTCTTCCTTCTAGTAGGATCCTAGCAGTTTTTGATAATTAAATTTGGAAAACAAAGCACAACTAGGGTTTTTAAATTAAGTACTTTCATTGTGGGACCCTTCATACTCTGCTTTTGATTTCATAAAAGCCATTTTATATTTTTTACAAAAAGGTTGTTCGGTGCAAGAACATTTAAAAATTATTCTTGCCTATGAAAAATGAGGAGTTTTATTTCTGCTATCAGAGACATTTCTGATTTAAAGAAGCCCAGTTGGAGATATATCATCCTGGGTACCTAAGTTCTGTTTCTCCCTCTGTACAAAATGAGATGGGGAGGGGGAATAATCTTCTGCAGGTCTGACAAGACTATAGTCCTCCATACATCAGTATAGATGTGTTTGTCATAATTTGTACCTGTGCTTCTCCCTGCTGCTGCTCCTACAATCAGTTGTGAGTAATTCCATTCCATCCCATTTATGTAATGTATGTCTTCAGTGGTAGTTAGATGTTTGCTAGTACAATCATAAAATCTCTCATCTCAGCTAAATTTTCTATGCCTCTAGCTGTGCTGCAGGAAATAACAGATTTCTTAACTGCAGTAGTCCCATATATAGCTGATTATATCTACTTCTTTCTCTAGTCTGAAGTAGATCACAGTTAGAAGAGAACAACCAGAATGAGGCCCTCGCAAGAGCAGCAGATTCAGAAGAAAACAGCTCCCTTTACTTCCTACCGCCCAGCTAAACCAGATTATTTTAGAAAACACTTCCTTGTGTTCTAAGATGCTGCAGTATCACTAATACCCTCTCAGCTGTTCTTAGGGTGCCATAGCGCTTCCCAGCCACCAGCCAGCCACCTGCCCACCCTCAGCAGTCTCTGTTTCTTTCTCAGACTTAGACCTGTAAAACGTGTCTCAGATACAGCAAACAACTTGCAGTGTCCTGCCTTGTGCTTTAGCCATAGCTGCTAAATTTGGGGTGTTCTCTGTCCGTCTTTCTCCTCCTATCCTGATGGATTGGCTGTAAGCCTAAATTTAAGAGGTAGTACTCTGAAATACACAAATTATCTCATTAAATACAGAATACATGCATTAAATGCATCAGGCTTGATTGATAGCTGTTTATGGCTGTAATCAGTGACCAAATGTAGAGTCCCAAGCTGTCCATTAATGCTAATTTTGCTAAGAAGATAGGCGGAAAAGCTGTACTTATTTAGAAAGAAAGCCAGTTCCTCTTCTAACTGCAAAGGGGAACAAGCCATGCTGTCTTGGTCTGTCCAGAGAGCAGAGAACTGCGAACTGACCCACGTATGCAAACACTCTGCAAAGTTCAAATCTGATTGAATGCCAGACATTTTACAGCCAGGAATACAGGTGTTACCTCATTATGGCAGCTGCAATTCTTTTTTTATAGACTGCTTCAAAGAGCAGCTGATATAGCCTAGTCTCCCTGTTTAAATATCTTCTTACGCTATGTTGTTAAAGTGGATTAGAAATAACATATTGCAACTGATCTTCATTCCCCAAAACAGAAGGAAACAAAGCCCTGTTATTGAATAGAACAGGCAATTTATGATTGTCTTTTCAATACAAATCTGGTGATCAGCAGAGTTTATGGCTAATACTTGCTCTTTTCTTCTGTATCCTCTCTATTGATTTGCACTAGGGAATTCATGTAAGTGAGATGTTCTGCGTTGATGTGAGAGCTCCCATGGAAATGTGAGGACATGGTAGCTGATTCCCCTGCTCTTTGAACTGAGAATTTGGGTGACCTGACTGGCAACTCATAAAAAGACTCTTAGGTAAAGAGCAGCAGTGATACTGGTTTAGCAGGACAGTCCTATATGAAATAGTCTTCAGGTTGCTTTAACCGGTTTTAAGGCTGAGGATGAAAGTTCTGTGCATGATGTATGTGGAAAGATGTCAGAAGGCCCATGACACAGGATTTCAAGAAGTCTCTTTGTTTACAGTCTTTGTAACAGCAATACATATTTTGTGCTCCTTGGTATTAACAATTGGAAGCGTCTTAAAAATGCAATCATTGCAGCCCAAAGGAGGGGAAAGAAGTAGAAATTGTCTGTAGCCTCATCACTCTTTTGTACAATTCAGGAAAGAATAGGAATGGTGAAATGTCTGTACCTTTTCAAAAAATCTGACAGATGGTGCTATGGCATGCATCTCTGCTACTTGACCCGCAGGTATTCTGGCTGAGACAGTGAAAATACAGTCATATAAGCTACATTTTAGAAATACCTGTCATTGTTCATCATTATTCACCTATCTTTGCATAGATGGAAGGAGGGGCTTCTGTGTGAGTACTACCTTGCAGTAGAAACTGCAGGCTTGGTAATGTGTGACATGTGCAGCTTCCATCTAGATGCATGAAAAAAGACCAGACTCTTAAAGTTTTATAAGACGAATCTGTGGTTTGGGTTGGGTTTTTTGTTTTTTTGTTTTTAATTGACAGCAATTAGCAGCTAACACGTAAGAAAGCTAAATCTTTTTTTCCCCCTTACATTCAAATGCAGAGCTGTGTTTCCCATACCTACAATTGGTCATCATGTCATTACGATGTGTTCTTTCTTTGTTTCTTTTTACATTAAAGAATTAGTGTCATGTTTCCTATCTTGCCCAATGAGCCTGACATTCCCTTCTCTCAAGTGGCACAACTTCAAGTACCACAAGTGCCTGACCATTTACTCTACTCCAGCCCTCATCCAAGAGCAAAATGTTAGCCTGATGACCAGAACACACCTCAGAGAGATCTGTGTTTAACTGCATTTGGCCAAGGAAGGAATTAGGCCAAATTTCCCACCTCTGACCAAGGACTAATACCATTTTGTAAATCAGAGTGTTATCACCATGGTGTTCTCCTCTGCTAGATCACGTTAGCAGAGGACAATGATCATTAATATGTAACCTAAATGCTACCTAAGACCTCTGTACAAATTGTCACTGAGTTTGAGTGTTCTCTGAGCTGGCCAGATGTAAGGTAGCTTTGTTCAGGGAACTGAATGGCTATGTGGTGGCATGGTGTTGTTTTACAGCATAGTGCCCTGGCAAGGGAAGAGCAGAAACTTACAGCCAGAGATGGAGGAGAGGACAGGACAGCTCCTTTCCACGACCGTGCAAACTTAGATTGCCTTAAGCTGCTTGTGAAACCACAGTTACAGTCTTTAGGTATTTCTAGGGAGAAGCATTTTTCTATTTTTAGATTAAATAACATTGCCACTCCAGTTTATCTAAGTAGTGCTGGTACAGAATACTGCTATATTTAGAAATTGCTGAACTCCTTAATGCAAGAACAATATGTTACGAAAAAGATCGCAGTACACTTCTCTGCTCTATTAGTACTATGAATTTTGTAATTTATGCTAGATCACTATATTCCTTTTTAATTACCACACACATGAATGTACATCTTCCCTATGTAATGTGGCATCCATTTCCAGCAATCTTTGTCTCAAGTGTACATATAAAGACTATTCCCCTGATTTTCAGGGTCACCATTAGCTCTGAGCTCATCCAGAGGCTCTCAATCATGGATAAGGAAAATGCATACTGGTACATGAAATTAGTATGCATATTGGTACATACCAATGCATATTGGTACATGAAATTAATACCCTGCATTGTTCTCCCCACTCCTTTTGAAGGAATCCATTCCCTCATTAGGGTTGGATTGGATGTCTAATGAGAGTAGATTTGTGGCATGCAATCTGCACACAAGCAAGCAGTGCGAGACTCCCATTTCCGAGTGAAAAGTATACTGTGTCACACGCTTTCACATCTCGCATCTCATTTTCATAAGTTTAAATAAAGAACAAATCCATAAAAAGACATACCTCATTATAAAGAAGTGAGGTTCAAAGTCAGGCACGGATAGCTGGGACACAGTACAAGGAATCTTAAAGCACTGAAGCCTAGCAAAATAGGGGTAGGGTTACTTCTGGATCAGGACTTGCTTCGTTGAGCGTGCCTATGAACTTAATTGGTCAGCTCTGGATACACATTTGCTAGTGGGGAGAGAAGTCTGTTGTTACCACCTTCTGGCTTTGGAATTTGATTATACATAAATAAAAGCAGGTGTTCTCCAAGACAGAAGGTTTTATCAATTTTTTCATCTGTTGTTCAGGAATTGCAAATGATTATTTTTCCTTTCAAATTCCTTCTTCCTTCATATTTGCATGGATATTTCCTTTCAAGGAACAAAGGCTGTGTGTGTGGTGTCAGAAATTAAACTCTGAATTGAGTAGAAATAGGTTACAGAACACATGGAAACATGTACTGATAGTCTTTATGCCTTTAAAAAGCTAATCTGAAATCAACAGTGAAATGTCAGGAGATAAGAAATACGTATCAGCATGAGTATATGCAAGCGCTTTGGATATGCAGAAAATAATTTGGCACGATGTTTAGACATTTCAAATGTTGGGGTTGAGCAATGTGAGTACTGTAATCTTGTTACTTCTTCAGAATGGCACACACAAATGCCCCCAAAAAAATCAAAGCCAATTCTAAAATTTTTGTGTGTCAAAGAAAGTACATGATGTTAATTAAGTGAGGGGAATTCATATTGAGTGTCATATGTCACCCACACTTGCAGTATTCCAAGCTGTGCTTAGCCTGTGCTGCGACATAATACACGCACAGAACAGGTGGGAATCCACAGGCCTCAACACATACAAACCAGGCAATCTTGGCATCATTTTTTCTGATATTTGTCATTTGGCTGTAATAGGACAGATTTGCTATTACACTTTCAGGTGTACAGTAACAGGAACAGATTGGTTACTAATTTGAATGATTTTAGTAGTGCATCCAACGCAAATAAAGCAGTTTACCAAACAATCCGTGAGTGAAAAGATTCAGAGCTTTGCATCAGCTTTGTAATTTGTGGATCTAGCAACTAATTGCCTGACAAAGCTTTAATTAAAAGCAACATTATAGGTATAGATATTTACTTCGTATTTCCTAACTAGAGTAGATTGAAAAGCTTGACATAGTGGTAGAATAATGAGATTATCCTGCAATTCTTTGGTTTTAGAACTTCAGACAAATATTCTATTAGTAGGAACAAACAGTTTTGTATTCAGTGGTTCATCTTGAATAATAAATTACTTAGACTTTCTGTCTGAAGGAGGACCACTCCCAAACTGAGCATGTGTCTTTAAGTAGCTTGAATTGTAACATGTAATTTAGAAGCACTTTAAAAATCTAATTCATGTGAGCCAGTCCACCATTATATATCCAGTATCGTATGTGTGTCTGAGGCTTGATAGACCAGTAAGGTAGATGATTCACTTGATTTGCTTATGTAGATGGTTAGATTAGTGGTAGTAGTAATTCCATAGGCTCTGTCTACATTGCCCTCTGTAATATTAGGATGCTGCCCCACCCAGTTTACTGTCCCAGCTTGGAGCTGGCAGCTCATGGTGCCACCCTGGTAGGAAGTCTGTGACCTAATCTCTCTATGGTGGAAGATTCCCAACACAGCAGCTTAGCAAAGGCTTTCTAAATCAGCACTGGTATGAGAAGATTGCTGTTTGGTTGGTCTGGCGTGATTAAAAGCGGACCAACACCTAGTTCCAGAACAAGGTCAGGAAATTAAAGGAGGTCAGAACAAGCCAAGAATAGCAAGTCATGCTCAGGGGCTTCTCAGGGGGAAGCATTCTTGGCTGAGGTATGATGTTTTCCGGGAGGATTTTAGCAGGGGGGCGCACACCTGTGACATGACACTGTGTGTAGTGGGGAGAACAGGGAAGGGATCTCATTGCCTAGTGAGAGGTACAGGAGAACCTGATTTGTCACAATTTTGCCTTTAGGCAATGATATATATCAGGCAGTCTCTAGAGTTGCCAGCCCCATTCCTAGTGTCTGACTCAGTCATTCAATATTCTTGTAGCCTGACTTCATTCCTGCAAGATCACTGTTTCTGTAATTGTCAGAGAGGTAGGGTGGGAAGTGGAGAGGGAGAGAGAGGAGCCTGCAGTCTGCAGTGCCAACTGCAGGGCTTCTATGCCAGATGGTATTCCCCCATCTGAGGTCAGGACACCATATGGCATTCAGGAGCCCTGGCATGCCAGAGACACGTTGCATGCATTTTGTGTCCAGTGATGGGCACCATGATTATTGTAATTGTAAGAGGCGTCATTCCATCCGCTTACACGGTCTGTGTGATCATCGGAGGCAATTAATTCATGGATGTCAGCTCCTGACTTAGAATGGTGTTAAAGTGCATGCATAACGTTAAACGTGGCTGCTAAGTTAGTTTGTTTTGGGCCCTATATCAGGCTTTGTTTGCTTTTCTAAAAAATAATAGGAATTTACGGAATATGGTAGAAAGCAGCAAAATACTGGTGAGATCCAGAGTGATTTTTCCGCAGGTGTTGTTTTATCCACAGAGTTGCTGTTGTACATGATTAAGAAATTAGGATGGGGAAGAGGTGGTTAGCTGAGACATGTCTATAGTCTCCTTTCATATTTTGTTCCAGAAGAGGACTGAAAGCAATAGACAGTAGCACTGAACCTGATCCAGCCTTCCTTCCCCGCTCACATGCTTTTTTTAACTGTATCTCATTCATCTTGGCTATAATAGGTACCCAGTAAGACTATCCCATGCAATTAAATAAAGAGTCAGAGGACATTCACTCACTACAGACTCTGCAATATGACCTTCACAGTATAAAGAAAAGAAATTCAGGCATGCAGAGCAACCTCAACTGTAGTTAGGTTTGGTGCCATTCTAAATTGTTTGGGACAGAATAGGGTGATGACAGTCAGATAAAATGATAAAAACACGTGATCCACATTTAGATCCTGTAACTGGCAGTATTTGCAGGGGGGGAATGAAGGGGCCGTGTCAGTCACTGTCACTGCCCACAGATTTAGAACAGCAGGTATGGGGAGATGTATGCAACAGCTGTTCTTTCTCCTAGGCTCATACATATATCTTTTCATTCCCCAGCTTCACTTAGTTCTCCCCACAGCAACCCTATTTACTTGGACTTTCTTTGAGGTGAATTTACTGAGTTTTCCTGCTACAACTGATGCCTACTACTTCTTTTAGCTACACAACAGCAGAACATAGGGTATGGAATCACATACATATTTTATCCCTGCTGTATACACTGAAATGGTAATTGGTCTAAAAAAGTGCATTAAATAGATTGTACTATAGTTAAATATAATACACTCAAAATACTCAGAAGTAATTGCAACAGCCAGCTGTAATAAAAAAGGAAATAAAATTTTTATATTCATGGATGATTGTACTCTTACTTAATGCAGGGTTTGTTTTATACTTACTATGCAGAGTGATTCAAACTTTCATAAGGTTCCTATTCCAGGAAAAGGTAAGATAGCTTAAGCAAATACTTTCCTAATTTATTCTTAAGGAATATGAACATTTTAAAGTAGCATACTTTTTAAAAATTAAGCAGAACTTTAAATAACTATGATCTACTTCTGCTTGCAAACTGAGCTATGGAAAAACCCCTGGCTTCTTTTCAGTACAATTTTTAGTGCTTCTGCCCTAAAACTTTAATGCTTAATAATCAGGAACTGACCTGTATGTTCTCCTACAAACTAATTTTCTTATCACTCTGTTTGTTTCATTTCCACAGCCTAGTTTTTCTTAAACTAATTGTGTTGAAAAATAAGGATTGATTGAAAAGGAGAGGCTAAAATCCCTTCTTGTACCTTGCTTTTTAGGCTCAAGCCTTTTCTACAGAAAAGTTCTCCTACTGCCCAGAAGGGAAAGTTCTTCCCAGTTGCTCACCTAATTGTGCATCTTGTCTACAATCAAAAAATATTCACTGGCTCCGTAAGTCCATCCAGTGGCTGCGTATGGGAATTGCATATTTTAGAAGGTAAATTCCAATTTTATGCAATTTAGTTTATTGAGTAGTGTAGTTAGTATTATTACTGGAAATAAATATGAACCAAAATGTACTATTGGAATACTCCCAGCCTTTGGTGATAAGTAGGTCTGTATCTGTAAAGTACCCTTTGAATAATACTGAGAATTGATTTGTTATTGCAGCAACAGGATGATAATTTATTAGTATTTAAATTAATTACCTACTGGAACGAAGAACAGAAACATGCTGAGTGAAAAGCTTTAGCTTATTTTCATTCTGAAACTGAGACAACTGAGGTAATTGTGAATACAAGCTCTTGTGAGAGTTGTCGTCTTAGATCTCAGGATGCTTGTGTTTCTACTAAATTACATCTTCTGATCATTAAATATGTTCTTTGTTAAATTACATAAGATACTACAAAAAGTAATTCAAAAACTGAATGTAAAGAAGACAAGATCTCAACAGTGTGTTCCGGAAGTCTGTATATAAGAATTTATATACAGACTATTTCCAGAAAATCCTACTTAAGTTCAGTATTGAATCTTGATGGGTCATCAGACTAAAACAAGCCAGCTGATTGTTTGAGAATCTACAATTAGATGTAGCATTTCCGCTTGATGATGACAGCAATTTGAGCCTCAGTGCCTTGAGCCCTAATTCTAACATCACTTCGATTATTGCTACCAGTGCCGGAGTTGTAACTGTGGAGAATATCAATGGGATACTTTTACCAGTTAGAAAAGGTCCATTTTGCTAAAAGCCTTTTAATTCTCTCTTCTTGACAAATACAGGCTTCTAAAATCTTCACCATCATTACTTGCTTTTTTCTTCCCATGAAAGTAAATGTATCTTTAATTTTGCCTTCTAGAGTGAATACATTATGATACAGTGTACAATTACATGATAGCCTATTATTTGCCTAGGGGTGCCCTGTTTCAGTTAGTGCATAGGTTGGGAAGGCATAAAGAGAGAATGACATTTATAACACCAGCCTAAATCTAGCTTTTCTTAATTTTAAGTGCTTTATTTTTCAATCTACATAAATAAATTTTACCCTAGAAAGTTCAGAAAAGTGTCTAAGATACTATCATGGTAGGTACTTTGTACATGTCAAAATAACCATATAGTAACTCTTGTACATTGTGGTACAACAGTTGCCTTTATATTCCTTTTGAGGTTTTTATACATTTCAGATCTCTTTATTTTCAGTTTAGAATTGCCACTACTGAGGTTTCCTTGTAAACTCTTGCAGTTTCTCTCCGACAAGATACCTGTTTTTAGTAATAACATCTGAAGTTAGAATATTGCATTTCTTTTTTGCTGCAATGATTACTACAGAAATGAGAATGTCAACGTTTTGTGGATGCATGTATAATGCAACTCAAATCTCCTGTTCTGCGACAGAGACTCTGCTGTCAGGTTTGGTTTCTTTTGTTGGTTGTTTGGGTTTTTTTAACTAGGACCGCAATAAATTTATATCTAGTGCAGGTTGCAGCACTTTATTTGGCAACCTAAGTACTCTCCAGACCTGAAATAGTCCTATATTTGGGCTCCATGGGACTTTAAATTAAAGTAAGATGGCTGCAAAGGAGCACAATGAAAATACACTTTTAGGAACATTATGAACTAAAAAAAACGCAAGCAGAAAGCATTCAGCTCACCTCTGGACCCCACTCTAGCAGCTTTTTGCATGGTTCCCACTTCACAGAGTTGTCTGGTATCTTATGGATTCACTTTCCTCTGTAAGGGTAAAGAGCTGAGTGATACAGAACCACTGAATCAGCTCCTAACTCTCCTTTCCCTGTGAGCTGTGGCTCTCGGCATATTAGACAGGTACACTCTTCGCTGGGTAA
>NW_009194370.1:0-22109 GCF_000690835.1 Fulmarus glacialis
TGCCAGGTTAAACCACGACACTGAGAAATAACATTAAAGGACGTACCTTGTATTTTTCAGGATCCATCTTTCTACATTGGTTGCCTAAAGACAGTTTCAGCCCCAAACCTAAGTCTTCTGAAAACTTAGTAGCATATGGAATAAGGATTATAATGTAAATAATTTTACAATATTTAACTTTGAAATCACTGTACCAATTACTAGATAATATTAATTGTTTGAAAAATTCTGCAGTACAAAGGGTTAAATACAAAGAAAAATCAAGTTGAATACTGAATTTGCCTTCAGGATTGAAAATAATCTCTAGCTACTGGCGCTCTTTTTTACTCTTCTTTTGTAAGGCTTTGAATATCTTTCAGTGCCTGTTCCATGTGTCTCTCAATACATACCTTAGCTTCCTTTTCATACACTTGGCATCCTTTTCCCTTTGGACATTGCTGACTTGTTCCCATTTCTTGTCCTTTTAGCTCTTTTTTTTAAGTATTAGCCTCTCAGTGAGAAACCGTTGGTTTTTTTTTTCTCAATTCTTCCCATTCTGAAAACTAAAAATCATGTAATTCTCAATGTTTTTAAAAGTTTTGTGTAAATACTTTATGCATAATTTTGGTAGAAGTTATTTATTTTCTTAATGTTCACTAAACAAATTCTTTTCTAATGCAACCTGAATTTTAGGGTATAAAACAGTCATATGTAGGAAGCTTGGAGCAAAACCAGTGAGGTTAATTTTAAAGGGCTGGAGGTTAGAAACAGAAAAGCAAACTTCTATTGTGATTAACATACATAATGATTTAGATGTGTTTTCTTTAAAATTTATCCGTAACAGGGTACTCACACTTGCATCATTAAGCTTCTAGGTCTGTTGCTGTATAGTGTTAATTTAGTTTAATGTCACTGTCTACTAAACATCCCCTGCACCTCTGTATTAGTTTTATTAAGATATTTGTTACCTTGTGAATTCTGATGCTTATAGAAGATGCACTTTTGTAAAATACGTCATGCAATAGGGGTGATTGTTCACCCCTATTTGTTCAAGAATGTGAGAAATTAAATAAATATTTTACTGCCTAAAAACAGGTTAACATGTTAAACTTTAGATGCTTAAGACTGAGAATTTTCCTCAAATTTTGTAAATATTAATTATTATTACATTACTGTTTAAACAGAAGTAGCCGCAAAATCTCGACTAGAACTTATAAAAGAAAAAGCTTTAGCATTTGTTGAAGAGCTAACAACAAAAGCAGAAGAGGCTTATAAAGATATGGAAAAGTGGCTTGGATCCAGGTTTTTGGCAGAAATGTCCAGGTAATGTAAATCCAATTTTAAACAGGAATGTTTTTTTCCAAACTAGACTAAACTGGTAAAGATAGTTGTTTATATAGAAGCAAATAATTTGAAAAAAAAAAGTAGAAAATAATAATTTCATTTAATGAACTGGAATTTAATTTTATCTTAAATACCTGAATGGTAATAACTAATTTCTTGGATGATTAGAAGGTTCTGCTGGCAGCAGCAGAGGTAATTATCAGTTCTGCTGTTTTTCTAGACTACAGATTTAGCAGATTTATAAGCATCAGCAGACAACCAGTTATTCCATTTAGTAGAAGCCTCTATATCATTTCAGTGGCTTCTGAAGTGATTGTGGAGTTATTTTCTTTCCTGTGCTTTACACATGCTTGAAAATTCCACCTACTGTTATTACCACAATGTATAACATTTCTCAAAATTCTTTCAAGGCCCATTAAAAAAAAAGTTCTTCTTCACAGTTTTTCTGTCCTAGTAAATAAAATGTGCTTGGGACAGCTCTATGACATTTAGGCAATCTGGCATAGAACAGCCTATGTCCATATCATTAAAGGATTTTACTCTCCAAAAGAAAGGGTCACTTTGCCTTTTGGAAAATGTTTCTGGCCTGTACTAACTTTTGAGGCATACCTAGGGCAGTGCTAGTTGATCCATGTCAAGGCAAGCCCAAGACAAGAGACGTGAATGTAGGATGTGGAGGCTCTAATAGGCAATAGCTCAAAGAGGCTGAGCCTCTGCCTTCCAACCAGTTTTATTTGCTCTCCTGAGAACAAGCACTGCCAAAGACACAATATTTACAGAACATCATGTCCTTTGACCTGACACCCCAGGCCAAACCTATGTCTAGTCGAATGTTACAGACAGGTAATGTCTTTCCCTGTATAAATTGTACTCATTACACTTGAAACAGGAGTTCATATGCCCCTCCACAATGCTATTCTAGAAAGTGCTTTGTACATCTGGGATTTGGGGGCAGAGCAGAAGACAAGACATTGAAATAGGCTAAAGGATGATTACAGATGGAGCATGTATGCTCCACCCCTATGAAAATTATGGAATAAAGAAAGTCTCATCCTTTCATATTTTTCCATCAGGTCTCTTCTGTGGCTTAGATCTGCCTTTATATAAATTTCTTAACCATAGTCAAAAGATTTCTTGCTGCCAGAGGAAGAGTGCACTTCATAATGATTTTGCTGAGTACAGAATTCATGCAGAGGATTTTTAGTTCTTATTTCAGAAAAGCTCTCAAAGTGTAAACACATTAAAATTTGAACCTAAGTTATTAACGTCATGTATTAAAAGTACTCATTGTTTTCTGCATTTACACTTTCACAGTGTTGAAAAGCTGATTGAGGTTGCACGACATCATATTGAGAGTTCTAGCAAAATCCAATACGAAATTACTTTAGAAGAAACAGATTTCTTCGTCAGCAGTGATGTAAAAGTGATTCCTGACCCTGTTCCTTCACCACATGTTCCACATACAGAGACCTCTGGAAGTGGTACTCTAACCATTTCACAACTTACTACACTTCATAAGCAGTTTCTACAGGTGGCACCTAAAGGTAAGAAAAATTTTTCCTTTTCACTCCTGAAGGACTGTTAGTTACCTACTTAACATTTAAAGTAACTGCTGAGAACTACTAAACATTAATTACCTATATTGTTAAAGATCATACTACAATTAAAGATCCTGCTACATATAAAAGTAAAGTCATAGTGCAGAATATTGAAAATGTGAAATAACAGACTACTTGAAAGTTTTTAATGTCTTTGCTATGGGCTTTATATCCTCAAGACCACGTACTTAATATTTCTCTAAAAGGTGTCTCTGTAGTATGTTTTTAAGAATGGTACGTATCATGCTTACTTTGCTTAAAGATGCAAGTCTTTAACTTGTTTACGAATTCATAGCTCAGTGAACACTGAAGCTATATTATTTTAAAACACTTTTAAAGAAATCAGTATTTTCATGAAACTATTATGTAGGGTCTATTATAACTATTAACCATTATATTCTTCAAGTCAATGTGTGCCAGTTGTTTTGAGTGATTTGCAAGTGTTAACTCAGACATTTTTTTTTTTTACTTTGTACATGCATTTATTGTGTGCCTACCCTCTAATTATGGGAACCTTAGGCTTAGGATGCTTGAAAAGACTTTCTTGCAAAACTTCCTACTGCTATATAAATGTTACAAAATAATTTAGGTAAGGCAGTTTTAAACTGAGATGGAAAGTACTTAAACACATATTTGCAGAGGGTTTCGTTACTACCAGTGTTCCATATTAAAATTATAAGATCGTGAAATACAATGTGTAAACATACACTTACAATTTTGGATCCAACTCTTCCAATGTAATAAGGCCACAAAAGCACAATGAAGTTGAATTTGTTTATTCAGAAATCCTTTTCATGTATATTTATGGAGAAATTCCAATTACCTTTTGAGCATGAACCCATTTTAGGCAGAAAGATGTTAACAGTTTTCCTTTAGAGAGATGTATAGCATCTTATCCATAGTGTAGGAGTGTGGGGGTGTGTGTAAGCATTCCAAACTCTTCTTCAGAGATTAATTTAGCAGATAGTATTGCATATATAATGCCATGTGAAACTAGAAGTGTTTACATTTGTAATCATTAGATAGTGCCATAGAGGTGAAACACAGATACCAGTTTGACTGGTCATTCCACTTACAAGGTTTTCTTTTTTTTTTAAATCATTTATTCATTAAGATATTGAAAACTAAAAAATTTTTTCTAATACAAACTCTAATATTCTTGACATGTTTAAGACAGAACTATTTTCCTTGTACATTTGTAATAATTAGCAAGAAGACAAATGAAATCTTTATCTTTCTATAATATTGTCCTTTTGATACTATATTCACTAAAAGATGACTGGCACAGCTATCTGAAAAAGTAAACATCTTGATTTAATAGTCACCAGACAGTAGAAGAATGCTGTTGCATGTTCTCTGGGACAATGGTAAGGAATTATTGTTTAAAATAAGGTCCCAAAGAACATGCAGCAGCATTCTTCTGCTATCTGGTGACTATTAAGTCAAGATATTTATCTTTTTGGATAGCTGGATTAGGATGGGAAGCACAAGCTGTGCAAGTTGTCTTTAAAATACTTCCTCCCATTCTCTTACACACTTTAAGACTGCATAAATCGCATCCCATATTTCCTAAGGCAACCACTTCCCTTCATTATAGACACTCCACAGGAAGAGTCAAATCCTTCCTCTCCTAAAACATCAGGAAAATTTTTCACATCCTTCTGTCTCTCCTTGTTTAATAAAATGCTCAAGAGAAAATACATGCCTCCTTAGTAGTTAGTCTCTTACTGAACAGAAGAAGGAAAAACACTAAAGCACCCAGCACACTGGCAGTGAAACTGTTGGACAGCAGCTCTAAAGGATATACAAAAAAGTAACAAACTAATCCCTGACTTGGAGAACCTCTAAACAGATCTAGATTGGCTGCCAAACATCTTAGTCTTCTAATTCTTACTCACCTGAGCAGTCCTCTGAGCATTCATAATGGAAATCCACACAAACAAGCACACGAGGCATAAACTATAGGGCAAATCTAAATAGAATAGATCTACCAATCTTCTCAACTAAGTAAATTCCTCAAGTTGTTCTGAAAATTGAATATTAGGCTTATTTTCTATGGCATTATGGAGATTAGATGAAGAACATTACGTAGAAATCCAAGCAAAACAGAGAGTAACAAAGGAGAAATTATTATATTGGAAGAAATAAACAATTTTCTCACAGGATATTTGGTAAATGTCAGAAGGATGTCTTTTCAAGATATGTTTAACAAATTGCTGAGATGAAAGCAAAAAGTGGGAGTGCCAATATATTTTAAAATTGTTTGGTATTTACAAAAGAAATCTTACAAAAATTGTAAACAGTTTTGTGTTTCCTAGGAATTTAAAGTATTAAAGAACTGCAGATTCATCACAGACAACTTTGTTCTATCCTGCACACTTGGTTCTCCATGGAAGCACATTGCTCACCATTCTAAGCACCGATGGACAAAAAATACAGCCTATACTGGATCTTACTACCTACTGACACAGTCTTTCATTTGATAAGGAAATATTTAAATTATTATTTTTTTATTATTCCAAGTGCCATTGCCCAAACTCAAGGTGGCTCTGCAGTATTTGTTAATTTCACTGACTCTTTTGATCAATTTGTTAACATGCTGCTTTTTTATAGGAAGAACTGTAGCAGGTCTTAAATGGAGCTACTAACACTTTTTTTTCTTTTCTCTTCTACAGTCTCTTTGGATGTGTTCTGTTCTTATCAACAAAATTAAACTAACCATCCATTAGATCTCATCCCCTTTGACTCCCTTTAGCACTATATTCTTCCTATGACCACATCTATTGTCGATTCAATTAGCACACATCTGGAATGTCTCAATTAGGTGCTTCAGAGAATGCAATTTTGGTAATGTTTTGCATTACCAAACAGATCAAAATAGATTCTATCCCACACTTTTGTTTTCCATCTTATGACTGAATTACACAAGGGAATTTTAAATTGTATTTGGCTTTTCACAGTCATGATCCTCATGAACCATTCCAATTTGAATTATAGAACTGATTATTCATCAGAAATAAACTTCAGTCAGGTTTAAAAAACTTCTGTATCCAATATCCAAAAAATGTTTAAAATACTTGTTTATAAAACTATAAAATAGTCTGCTATGATGTGAACCAGTGAAACATACAGGACAGCCTATGACCAAATTGTATTGCTATTTCTTTTCAAATTGTAGACTTGTCAATTGAGTTTTAATGTGTTGCTAGATTTGGAACAGATAGGCATATTAAAGTTCAGCTGAAATTTTACCTTTTTAATAGAATATTTTGCTGAGTGGAACAGTCAGAATTATATGCTGACCCTGAATAATGTCTATATATGCTTTCTCTTCCCAAGCACTTTTGTAGAAACAATTCAAGAGATTACAACAGTAATCCTCATGATCTGACTTTGATGTGAATAGAGAGTGAAGTCCGTATGTGAGCATAGAAATAAGTTTGTCATCTTTAACTTACCTTTTCTAAGACTATATTTCTTTTCAATATGCTTTTTTCAAAAGTTGAAAATAAGAAAGGTTAAGTTTGTAGACAGAGGAAGTATCTTTTACTAGACAAATGATATAGGTAGAAAATGCCTAAACTTTCGGGATATAAAGCTCCCCCCCCCCCCAAAAAAAAAAAAAAAATCAGAGATCCAGAATAGATACAATACCTCTCCTTACAGGTAATAGAAAATTTGGTAATTCTACTGACTTAGTTTCACCTACATCTCCTGTTATCTCTCTTACTAAATCATGTATGTTATTTAATTTCAGAAATCTGTGACTATTTGCCCGTGGTGTTTAAAAATCTGTGTATCCAATTACTTTTATGAAACATATTTAACTTGTTTATATACGTTTCTGTGCATTTGAATATATATATCCAAATATTAAGATTTCAATCAGCATAACAGAGGAACTCTCCTTTCTCCTCATTGCATCTGTGCAGCAACAAGCATACCTTACCCTGTGTGATTCTAAATTTAAAATCCCAATTCTTGCTAATTAGTGAAGATTAGACATATAACATAGCAGAATCAGTAATAATTAGTGAATAAATGAAGTAAATATTTACAGTGAAAATCACCTGCAGGGGGTGATGAGTATCTCAATATTTTGGAAGAAATTAATCATATTTTTGAGACTCGTGTCTTTTTCATCTAAGGACAGAAGTATCCCATATTACTTGCTTTTAGACTACTAAAGTTAGATGAATTTAATTCAGCCTCAGCGTTTGTTTCATTCATTCATCCCTTATAGCATTGCTGCAGACTCTGGTGCATAACTTGCATAGATCATCATCTAAACTTCTAGTCAGAAATTGTTATAGAAACATTTTTCTTAGTGAAAATGGAGGGGAATATAAATCTGTTTGAGTGTTTTGGTAAAATATGTTGAAAAGGGAATAAAATATTAACAGAATTCTCATCTCTAGTATAGATTTACAATCTCTTCATATTTTGGTGCTTGTGTAAATTTATAATCTGAATCTTTACTACAGTTCCTCAGTTTAGGGAAATATTTTCATATAGCGCCTGTATGAAAATATTCTGCTGACTGGTGTATCATTAAGAAACAGTCTCTTTTGTATATCTGTGCCTTATAACTGAGACATGGTGATTGCTCTTTATTTCTTATGTCCCTTTAAAATGTCACAGTCCTGGTTCACAGGGTGCACATCTAGTGTACACTTACGCTACTGTCATTCTTAATGCTCCTTTTTGAATGTTTATTCTTCTGTTTTGAGTTTCACTGAAACTGAAATTTTCATAACCTTAGTTTCATAATCTTAATTTCTTCACTAATTAATTTTTTGCATTTGTTTATTATGTTTCTGTTCTGCTTATTGAAACATATATAAATGCTTGTCAATGTCACCCTGTGTATCAGTGAATGATACTCGCTTTTAAAAAGATGTGAATGAAAAACAATTCTACCTTGTGTAGTTTTTTCTACCCTAGTTTTCCTTTTGATTTGATTGATGACAAACTTTTATGTGAAAAAGAGGTTGCTTCATAAGTAGTACATGCTGGCTTCCTTTTGTATCCTGTGTTCTTTCCATAGTATCACTGCAACATGGTTTTCCCATGTTCCCAGTTTCCTCCCACCAGTCCATCTCCTGTTCCTTTCCATGTCTGTTAGCCTCATTTGAAAAAAAACCCAACTGTTGTCTTTCTTTCATGCCATCTTACCTACATGTTTTGCTTGCACAGCTACGGCCAGGATACACTGGATGCCGTGTGTGGTCTGGAACTGAGTTTAGGCTGACTTACGCCTCTTGGCCACAGAGTGGATAAAAGCTGGTCATGTCCCTGCTTTTTCCTCAGTGGGAGCATTATGAGGACCTTTTTCCTGTACCTCAGATCTGAAAGAAATTTATAGGACCTTCATAACTCTACCCTACTGACAAACTTGGTTCAAATTGGCCATTTTAAAATTATCAGTGAGGGAGAACTGGCAGACAAACAAATTGATATAGAGATATATAGACAACACAATGGCATAACTTTTATTTCCTTAGGTAAGCGTGGTAAGAATATACTAGAAGGGAGGATTTGTAATGAGTATAATCATAGTTTAAATGGGTTATAGAGTTGATCTGATTCATGCCTCTTAGCTGTATATTTACTGTTCTCACGCACTGTAGGATATGCTGTCTTTTCTAAAGACACATACAACTGATCACTTATAGACACACGATATCCCAAACATATTTTTCTGAGAGTTTAAACCCTTGTGTTTTGAAATAAAAAAATTCAAAACTTGAAAAGGATTGGTAACATTGAAGGTCCATCTCACAGGGAATCTTATCCCTCACAGTGGCTCACAGTACTCCGATCCCCATTTTTCTAATCAACAGTAAGTTTCTACAGGTGCCCATAAACCTCAAGAAGCAGTCATCACTATAGAGGTGTTACAACCATTTTGTCCTTTCCACCTTTCCTCTGACTTGTGCAGTTGCAGATCCATCAACCTGCCCCCCAACTCTTTTTCACCTTTTTCTTGCAGTTTTGTGGCTCTCTAATGTTAGGGAAGGTTTTTAATCTTTACTGTATGTTAAGAATGCTTCTCCTTCTGTCTTTTTGGTCCTGGGTATGGTACTTGGGCACATGTCAGAAAAAGCTTCTGTGGTCTAGTTTTTTTTGCTGTCCATGTGGACCACAGCTGCTACTCAGATTTAAAGTTCTTTAAAAGAATCGCTCATAGTGGAAATGTATTTAAACTGCATGTTCCTAACACTTTTTAACATTATGACCTTTAAGGATGCTCAGAATAGAATGGAGCAGACAAACTGTCATTTTTATGACAATGGGAACAAACAGTTCTTACAAATTGTATAATGCGTATGTGAAAATTTGCCCCTTCTTGTAAAATAGAAAAGAATGGGATACAAGGACTCTTTTTCTTAAGACCTTTTAAAGCACCAGAAATGGCATTTCTTTCTATGATTAGCTTAATGTAACTGTTAATTTTGCCTCTTGATGTACATCATAATAAGGAGGGTGGGGAGTCAGATTGTTCTTAGGTCATTTCCTCAGTGTTTCACTTCTGCTATTTCCCAATGAACAGATTTCTAGTTTTATTGCCTCAGTTCTGCATGGATTATTTGACTGCTTTCTTTTCACAGTCATGACTTATGGCAACAGTGTACTAAAAGAATCATTAAATTACTTGCCAGAAGTTGGAGATTCACGAGCTCTAGAGACAGAATTTTCAAAAATGTCAGCTTATGGCATTTGCTCCTACAAAATATAAGAATGACCATCTTGAGAACAATTTGGGAAAATAATATTGAGAACAATCTCAATGCTTTAAGAATGTTTCCATTTTGAGAACAAAAAGTGAAGCTTATACAGTTCCTCTTTCGTAAAGCAGTAATAAAATCATTCTGTAGATAAATATATTTTAAGAAGATCAGGTCACCTACATGTGCCATGGAACATATTACACATTTGTGACAGGTATTTGATTATGTATTTACGGACTTGCTCCAAGTTAACTTTCCTGTTAATGTCAGGTGTAATGGGCTTTGTAATAGGTTTGTGACTTCAGTAGTATTTTCTGGAGACATTTGCCTTAAAGATATTCTGAATTCCACTCTCTAACTTTGTTTGTTTTCCTCTGTTTCAAAAGTGGTATTGATGCTGCTGCACTTTACTGGTTGCACATTCTGGTAGTCGAAAGGAAATTGGAGTCAAAACTAACCATTTCTTACAAGCGTCCTGGGTAGCCTCCGAGTGATTTAAGAGTAGATCTCAGTTTTCCTTGTTCTCTTTTATTTCAAGTCACAGGCTAGTCCCAAATTAACAAAATAAATGTGGACGAAAAAATAAAAAATACAATTGATAATTTATGAAATAAAAACAAATTTATATTTAGTTGTTTCTTTTTAAATTATAGCCATAAGAGCACTGAAGCAATTTAAAAGCAAGAGTAATTCTTCTAGCAAGAGAGAAGTTGGTGACAGAGGGAAAGACAGAGAACAAAGAGGAATCGCCAGTTTCCAAAAATATGGCTAACAAAATACTCCTGGTTAAAATATGATGATGAAAGGGGAATAATGTTTTGTGCACCATGTCGTAAGCATAATGTGGATTTGGGGGAAAATATTAATAACTTTTGTTCTGGCACTGATGACTTCAAACTTGAATTTATAAATACACACCAGAGTAGTGAAGCTGAACAAAGAGGAATCGCCAGTTTCCAAAAATATGGCTAACAAAATACTCCTGGTTAAAATATGATGATGAAAGGGGAATAATGTTTTGTGCACCATGTCGTAAGCATAATGTGGATTTGGGGGAAAATATTAATAACTTTTGTTCTGGCACTGATGACTTCAAACTTGAATTTATAAATACACACCAGAGTAGTGAAGCTCATGCCTGGGCTACCTGCATGGAAGCTGCCAGTACTGCTTCACCAGATACAGCTTCTGCTGAGCAGATGTTGAAGAGCATGAACTCCATAACATTAGGCAGAGTAGAAAATATTTTTAGAACATGCCATGCTATTGCTAAATCTGGTCGTCCCTTTACAGACCTTGACTGGATGTGCAAACTAGATGATATGAAAGGAGTGGATATTGGTTCTGTATTTAGAAATGACAAGTCAGCAAGAATGTTTATACATTTTATTGCTGAAGTAGAAAGAAGAGCTTTGAAAGAGAAACTGGAGAAATGTAAATTCTTTTCTGTTATTAGCGATGGAGTCACAGACAGTATACTCAAAGCAGCTGCAGTTGTCTATGTACGCTTTGCAAATGAAGGAAAAGTCCATTGCCAGATTGTTGGGGTTCAACCTGTTCACAAAACTGACGCTTCAACTATAAAAAATGCAATTGAGGAAATATTACAAATAAATCTTCAACTCAGGCTGGCAAGCCAAGACTGGTCAAGAAAATTAGTTGGGTTTGGAAGTGATGGGACAGATGTCATGGTAGGAGAAAACAGTGGGGTAGCTAAACTTCTGAGGGAAATTCAGCCTTGTGTACAGTCTGTGCATTGTTTCGCTCACCGCCTAAAGCTGGCTTACAAAGGAGCGCTGAAAAATATTAAGCTATACAACATCTTAAGCAACGTCTTGAGAAATATGTATTACTTTTATCATAACTCACCTCTGAATAAGAATAATCTCAAAGCCACGTATGAAGCCATTAAGTTACGCCCAGCTATTCCTTCTCGCATTGGAGGCTCCCAGTGGCTTCCTCGTCTACAAACAGCTCTACAAATTCTCCTTAAAGGTTATCCTGCAATTGTTCTACATCTGAGTAAGGTAAATGATTTAAAATTTGGATGTAACTTCAGGAAAAATTAATTGCTATGGCTAATTTTGGTCCACATACCTGACGCTTTCTTTTTCTATATTGATTTCCAGACTGAAAGAGATTCAAGAGCCTCAAACCGGCAGAAGGTCAAAGGCCTTTTACGTGTCCTTCTGAGAATGGAGATAGTCAAGTTTTCTCACTTCTTATTGGATGTCATCAATGTCCTCAACATTCTGTCACGTGTTACTCTGGATCGCAACTCTTCCATTGCAGACATATTTGCAACTGTGCAGTCAACGATGGAAACACTCCACATGTATCAAACAAGGTCTGGCATTTTTACCAACTGAACCATGATCTCTTAGAAAAAGAATATTATATATTGTTTTGTATTCTGTATCTTTCAGAGCTGGCCCAAAGGAACGCCTGATGGAGACCATTCAGCACTTTCATGGTTACCAGCTTGTTGGAAATGGAAATATTTCAGCAGTACGAACTAAAGTACTAAGTAATTTAGTGAAGAGGCTACGTGATTGTTTTTGCGATGCAAGTCAAGATGTTTTGAGAGCAACTACTATTGGAAGTTTTAAACTATGGCCTGACAAAATGAAACAAGGTATAGAACTGTGAGAGTGGCAATTTGAAGTGCACCTTCTAAATTTTTTAAAAGCATAAAAATATTTTTATTTTGCCTCTGTTATAGAATTTGGTGAAAAGGAAGTGTCTGTCTTGACTAAGCATTATGAAGTCATACTAGAAGCTGCTAGTGTGAAAATAGGTGAAGTAGAAACTGAATGGAGCATGTTGAAGTTAGAGCTGTATAACAGGTAATAAGAAAACGGCATTTGTGTCTATTTATTGATTTACTCAAAAGAATTATGGAAATACATTTAGTCTTAGTTATAATTATACTTCTTACCATGCCTTTTAGATTTCAGAACATCCAGACGTTGACATGGGATTCAGTGAATTCAGATTATTCAAAGAAGTATCCTAACATCCTGACATTGGTAGATTTGATCCTAACTCTGCCGGCAAGCTCAGCTGAAACAGAGCGAGGCTTCAGTCAAATGAAACTCACCATGATGCATTTGCACTCTAAACTAAGGTCTGAAAGTGTGACAGATCTTATGATAATTCAGATGAACTCTCCAGAGATCAAAAAATTTGACCCCCAGAAAGCTATTCATTTGTGGAATGCTACTTGGCAGAGAAATAGAAGACTACAGGGAGGTGATACGATGACAAATGAAAGACCAGATTACTCCTCTGAGTTTGATTTGGAGAGTCTCTGTGGAAGTGAATAGATGAAAACTGTTAGTTTTTATTTCACAGTCTTCTTGTAACATACGTGGACACTTTAACAGAATGCCTTGCAGGGTTAATGAGTGTAAAATTTATATTTTTTTCATAATGTATTATAATGTTAAAATATGGCATTTCTTTATGTTCAGTGCTGAATCGTCAATAGATGTTTACATTTTCCCTTCTATACCTGACTTCTGTAAATCTGAAGACAATGAATAAAACTAATGGAATACATTGTTACCTTGACGACACGTGGACAGAGAGATGACTCACAACTTCTATCTGATGGTTTATTGCATTTAGCTGAGTCAAAATACATTATAACCACTGGAGTTAACTGTCATCTTACCATCAGTCTTTAATAGTTCAAGAAGCTTCATGGATTCTGAAAATACTGATTTTCTTTTGATAAATGTGTGGAAAATCAGTGCATTATTGCTGTTAAATGATTCCTTGACCTCTGTAGCCTATGAATTTTGGGTCATACCTTCTCTCCATATCTGTATGTGTTGCTACTTTTTATTCTCTTGTGGATAAGGTTTAACATGAGCTTTTACAGATTTTTGTTAGACTTGTCCTTCAGAAGACTTTCCTACAGATCCATTTTCCATTGCTGATTATTAATTGCACAAATCAGTCTTCCCATAGCAAATACTCTTACAGCCAGGGTATGACTAATATACTTCACAGCTTGAACCACTTTTTTTTCCCTGTAAAAATGTTTGTGAGAGTTGCAATAAGAATGCTATATCTTGATTTTTAATCTAGGAGCTAAGAATGAGAATTGTTCAAAGTAGTATCTGATTTCATAATTTCATAATTCTACATGTTCTAAATGCAACTTTCTACTTGATAATTTCCAATCAAGGCAAAGCATACCAGCAGAATATATTTCTATCATCAAGGAAAAAGCAATGATTTATACCAAAACACAGCTAAAGTGAAATCATTAATGACCCTACTTAGTTCTTCCAGCAGTGATGAAGTTGAACTAGAAATAATTGGGCAGAAATGAATGTGAGGTCATTCACCTTTAAATCAACCCTTTTCTAAATCAAGATCAACTCTACTTTCAATATAAAATATGTCTAGTAATTGCAGAAGATATACCATATAGTCACAGACACACACACACATACAGTCTTTTTTTGTGTGTCTTGCATATATATTCATGCTGCTTCTAGGTCTAAATAGTATGTCAGAAATAGAGTAGGTTTTGAATGCATGCCTCATTACGGGATGTTAATCCACCCAAGTAGAGTTAATCTGTAGGGATCAGAAAAAGAGATCAGTACTGTGCATTATATGGTTGATCATAAAAGATTCATCATTGAAATATCTTCATTTGTAATTTCTCATATAACAAAAATGTTTAGTTACACTTTGCCTAATAAGCCACAGGATATATATTATACAGGGTACTTTATTAGATACGTGGCTTTGCTAATTCTAAGGATTTTCTCTTAAGTCACATACTACCAAGTTTTTCCCCTCAAAGTTTTCAAATGGGAAGACTTTAACTATGATGAGATTAGAAAAAGTTTGAAAATGTGTCACCAGAATGTCCAACAGCAGAAGACAAAAACCAAAGTAATGAACAAAAGTATATTTAGAATCTATAACACAGAAGTCATTTCCATGATGCACAGGGGCTGTATCACATTTTTAGCATTAGGATTGAAAATTATGGATACATTGCCCTTGGAAAAATACTAGCAAAATCTTAGTATCATAACAAGTAGTTGGAAAGGGATATCAATAAGCCATCCATGTCTAAAAATGGGATCAAGTATAGTCAGACAATCTGTATCCAGTATTTGCCCCTCGTTCTCTTTTGATAAGCGTTTAAAATAGTCCACTGTAGAAATGTGTGGTTTGTTTTCCTTAGTGCTTTGATGTCCTTCTGATTATATGGTTTTTTACTACTATCTGAAATATTTTTGTTGCAAATAAATTTTATTTCCTGCCATTCTTCCTAACTGCAGCTATGGAGAGGGAGTTATCCCTATCCTCTTTGTAACATTTCATTTTAACTGGAAAACTACTGCTATGTTTTCTCATAATCTTCCTTTCTTAGATGAAACTAGCAGAATTCCTTCAACCTTTGCCTCTGAGGACATGTTTTCTAAGCCTGTGATGATTCTTGCTGCTTTCTTCTGGGTGCTTTTTAGTTTCCATACATAGTTCTAGATCTGCAAATTCCAAAATTGTATGCCAGCGGAAGCCTTAACAGCTGAAAAGAATGCAAGGATTATTTACAGTGTCTTCTCATGTACTTTCTGGTGATATTGTAATCTGCCATAATCCCTAGAGCCTTTTCTATAGAAATTTTACTTTGTAAGATGCCCATTGTGGCCTTTATGCAGTTCATTATTTCAGCCCAGTGTGGCACTTGACATTTATTCTTATTGGATAGTGTCCTTTTTATCCTAGACTATATCTCCAATTTGAATTCTAATCCTCTTCTCCAATATGCTTGAAGTCCTTTCCTGATTGGTTTTATCTGCAATGTAATAAGTGTATTAATTTGTGCAACCTGTTTCCTCAGAGTACTTTGATCTGTTTCCAGTGAAATTTACTTACTGATCTTGACCATCTCTTCAGTTTTTCAAAATCTTTTTGAATTCTGATTGTTTTTCCAAAATGCTTGCTATCCCTTCTAATTAAAAGTGTTTCTACACATTTAATATTCTACACATTTAATTTTCTATTCAGTCTCCTACATAATTCAACAAAAACCTGTTGGGTTTGGTTTCTTTTTTTTTGGACTTAACAAAGAGATTTTGTAAAGCATGTACCTGTTGTGAAACCAGTCTTGTTAGATGGACAAAGCTGATTCTGGGAATTGTATTCCCATTCTTTCCCAGACGCCATTATTTCCTTTTACCACTTTCAAAGTACCATTTGCAGAACACCAGTACTCTTTTCTCAGCACCATATGTGTAGCTGCCTACTCACAGCATCTCTCCATGATTATAAAACATTGGCAACCCCTGAATTAAATTGATGAATCACCTTTTGTCTTGTAATATAATCACATATTCAAAAACAGTTCTATGCTTTATAATATAAAAACAAATACATTAAATCTAGGAAAAAAATCTTAAAATACATTGAGGAAAATTATTTGATATCTTTTTTATATGCTTATGAGGGATTTCCTCTCTCATTCTGAGACTCCCTCATTCCTCATAGGTATGTCATGAGGAGGAATTAGGTCACACTTCGTTTGAAATTTTTGAACTATTGTAAGTTTTTGAAGACACTTTGGAATTGCCCCACATCAGATGTTTCAGGAGGAGGTAATAAAGTAAAAGAAATTACCCTACATCACATCAGCATTTCTATAATTAATAGATAGAAAGTAGCTTAGCTCTGAGTGAAGGAGACGGTTGTTTCTTCACATTTGCCACAGAGGAAGAAAAATGGGTAGACACTGCAGATCACCTGGCAGTGCTTAAATATCTTACAATAATTCATGTTTGCCATAGGCTTACATCAAACAATGTCAAATTTATCTGAAAACTGTGTTCTAGCATGTTCTACAATCCAATCAAAGTTCTATGAATTGTGATTGATGTTTTAGACTCCAATCCTTCAATCCCATTTCAGACATTATCTCTTGATTCAAGTTCTTTAATTTCCTTGCCCCTCAAATACTTTTTAGGTATGTTTCTGAAGTCATGTAGCCTCACAAAAAGTGACACGAGGATATTAGTATCCTTTTAGAATTTTATGCAGAAAAACAAAATTCAATTTCATTTTAGGAAGCCAGAAACTCATAGGAAATAAAGGAACAGCATTTTTTATTGTCATATAGGGAAATCATAGTAGGAATTGAACAGTTTAAACTGTTCAATAAGATATTGTAAGAAAGATAATGTAGATAGATAGTGTAGAAAGATAATGTAAGATAATGTAGAAAGAAGTCAGATTGCCGGAGTACTAGGAATCAGATGTGGAAAGGGAAATGTTTAGTAAAATATGAAATAAAAATTATGATAGCTGGGCTTTTCATGATAAAGTACTAGACAAAAAAAAAAAAAATTTGAGACTGCAAATAAGATGTAAAAATTCTTCCTGTTATTTTAATACAAAGTTTTCACTGGCTCCGTAGTGGACCATAGCCTATTCTCCCTATGAACCACTAAGAAGTTACCTGGTTTATTGAATCTTCTGGGAAGTCTCCCAATAATGATACTTCTTATTGTGCCATATGGAAGTAATCTGATTCTTGTGGCTTGAAGTTCTCATCAAAATACAAGTTCTGGTTACCTTAAAATTATTCAATCAGCAATCCAAGGTGCTTCAGTGAACAGCCTAACTCATGTGATTTTTAAAAGATGTTCTTTCTCAAAGTAGATAACTCAAAAACCTTCAAGAGGTGACATCAGATCACTGTTATCAGTCTGCCAGTATTTTTTCCCAGCTTTTGCTTTCGTGCTGAAATTTATGGTAGGACATAAGGCTTCAAGTCCATGTGTTTCTCCCTTCCTTCTTCCTGTCCCAAAAGACTTTAAGCTTCTCAAATCTATTTTTTTCCTCTTCTCTCCAAGCTTATATATCTATGGGATTTCTCTGCTGTATTAAGACATTAAGGGCATTACTCCTGGTTTGCTGATTGGAGGCAAACAGGTCTACAGAGATTGTAGACTCTTAATTCAAACTGGCAACTTGATTTTGAATAGTGACATTATGAAATTAATATTCAAACACATTCTTAATATTCCTACCACTTAAATCTTTCTTCATAAATTTCACTTCACTCTTCCACTTCAAAGAAAAAAGTTTGTTAGCCATACAGATCAGCTTTGTCTCTCAAAAGTTTGATAATTTGAAACTTGTTTTATATTTTTTGTCGTTACTGCAGAGGTTTCGCAGTGAATCCTCACTGAGCCAGCAAAGTCCATTTCTGAAAGAAAAGACTCATATCTGTCTGTTGAATTTTGGTATACATAATTTTGTGGTTTAATACTGTGCATGAAGTTTGAAGTTTCTATTTGCTTATAAGAAAATCCATGCCTATTTTAAAAAACAAATAGGTTTTGTTGCACTTACTTATTTTTGTCTTATGATTTCTTTAAAATAACATTGACTGAGCTATTTATAACTCCCACAAGCCAATTCTGAGAAGCTTTTTAAGCAATTCAATTTTGTTTCAAAGTTTAACAAACAGTGGTCTGTGTTTTCCATCATATTCTCTAACACACACTTGCTTTCAAGAGTAGAGATAGTTTTATGATTGATTAAAATAGAGCACAGTGAAAGAAAAAGTTGGTAGGTATTCAATACACAGAACATGTGTGTGATTGGTATTTGTGAACTGATGGTTAACTGTCAATGTAGACTGTGTAAGGATGGGTTAGTGATCACAATGCAGATCAGGACAAGTATCAAAAGAAATGCAGTGTATTGGAATATTTGATATTTTGATATTGGACAGGCCACACATGATTTATTTTAAATGAGAAAATTTTATGTCTGGCTTGAAAGATATTACCACTATCAATAATACATAATAGCAAAATAAATAATTTTCCCGTATGGCCATTAAAATTTAAAAAATAGATTTCCTTTAACAAAAGAAGTCCATTTAAAATGGTAAATATAATTTTTTTAATATATTGACTTTCTTTTATTAGGTTTTATACAAAAGAAAGTATTTATTGACATTTTTATTGACTTGATTAATTTAAATCTTGGAACAAATTGCCTTCCTGATGCATGGATGAACTTAACGCTCCCACATGTAAGTTAACCCCTATTTTCGTTTCAACTGAAGTGTTGGTTTGTGTAGAAGATGCAGCATTGTCCTTACTATGATAAAGTCAAGAGTATAAATATTATAGGGCATTATCAGGTTTTCCTTAAAATTCTTCTGTTTCACTAGAGAAAGATTCTGGAAGCCACTGTGCCAGAAATAAAATGCTTTTGTCAGCATGATATTTATATACGATTTTCAAATTATATCGGTTCCTTAGACACCATTGAAAATTCATTTCCAGGAGTTAAAATAAGACTGTTTATGTTCTTCATTCCAAGACAAGAGAATAAAATTTGGAGCTGTATGACCTTATACTTATTTATCCAAGATTTTTAGATTTAGGATCATGAAGAATTATAAGTTAGTCTTTCCAAATCTTCCATCACTGAATTCTCTGATTGATTTTACTTTCAGATGTTGCTGGTAAGCCTATGGGATGAAAAGGTTTATTTGTTTTGGCATACTTCGATAATTATTTCTGACAGTAAGCCATGATTCACATTAAGATTTTAATTGGATTTTACATGAGGGAAACAGCTTTATTCAAATTTTCTACATACAGATGAACTGCTTGAATAAATAATTTTAAAGGTTCTGAGTGATGGATTTCCACTGAGTTTAGTGAAAACTAGGCACAGCTGTCATCATCATCATAATCTAATCTTAGCATAGGAAATTAAGTATATGGGGAAAACATTGTTTATTAATAGACCACATGTGCATGTATCCCATGTTCTTGATTCTTTGAGAATTTTTAGTGCTTATAAGTACTATTTTTATTTTAATAACAGAATTTCCTTTCCTTAAAAGCACTGTTTTAAAATGAGACTTTTAAATTTATAGAACTTACATACAAAAGGAAATGCATGAAGCATAAGCTAAGGTGTACGTTTATTCTGCACAAGCTATTCTGAACTGAACTCATAATTTCATCATTGTGTGACTTAATAGAATTTCAAATAAATTTTCAAATTATAATAAGTGGTACTATACCTGCCAATGTTAGGGCAGATGACATCTACAACGTTACCAAATTGTCTCACTCTGTGTTGCCCCTGGCCCTTATTCCTGTAAACACATTGGTTCCTTCTCGAACACTAGTCTGGGGCAAACCAGACACTTCCCTTGACAGGCAGATTTGGGAGTGGGGCAGAAGATAGTGTAGAGGTACATAGTAGGATCTCACCACACCAGTAGTGCAGAAATGAACTGTGCCAATTTTGTTCCTTCTATGAGATACAGCTTCACAATGCTGTGTCAGGAGATTTTACATGTATTCTCCTATTTGTGTACCCTGCTTTGCTCTCCACATACAACGTCTTCAGTGGTAAAAAGACACATGCAGCAAGCTGCAAAGCAGCTTTTCTACTACTACTTTTTTCTAACCGAAAATAATGCTGGAGCAGAGAAAAGCCACATGGTGGACACCTGTAAGAGTAAGCAAAATAGGCCCAAGCATTTACCAGATTTTATACTCATGCTGCTAAACTGTCTGTTCAATTCTTAGCACTTTCCCAGATGGAGCATGGTTCAGGGGTTAGCGTGTACTAAGGGCTGTGATCTCTTAGGCAGTTTAGATATAGACCCCTATTTAGGGAGTCAGAGTATTTATTTAGAGGGTATCAACTGCACATGCCAATTGGCCTCAGTGAGAGACAGTGGTCTGTGGCCTGTTTTGTTTAGTGATACATGTCCTTTATATATCTTTGAAATCTCACTGCTTGTCCATCCTCACCTTGTCCATCCAGAACCTTGTACATCCTCACCAGGAAAAAGACCTAAGGGTATACAGTATATAGAAAGTGTATGTTATGCATGCATATTTGACAATATTTATTATTTTGTTTTTATAGTTACAAAAACTGGCATCTGCATTCTCAGTGAACTCAGAACTTACTGACTGGCGCAGATTCTTGCTAGCAGCAGCGCAGCCTTGGCCAATGCCGTCTGTGACACAACTTCTCAAAACGCTACATAACTTCAAGTCTGTTGATGTAGCTGGATCAGGCTTTGTTACACAGGAATACTATATGCAGGTTATAATTCTTTTCTCTTTTGAATAATATTCTTTTGTTAAACTCTCTGAATTGAATGATGTATTTTTGGGTTTATTCACATTCAGAAATTCAGTCTGAATTAAATGTTTTGTTTTTTGAGGGTGCTTTCTGGTGAAAATTGTCTTCAGCAAATTGAAGGCCTAGTATCTATCTTATCCATAGTTCCACAAATCAGGCTAATTAAGCTTACTTTTTACTTCCATTTCCTACTTTCCTCATAAATTAATTTCAAGTGAAAATCCTTCCTGTTCTAAAGAAACTATTCTGTGAGCACTTCGGCTACTATTAACTTCTTTGACACTGTATCTATAAGGCAAAAAATTTGCTCCAAACAGAAGTAAGTATTTTAGTTTGGGCTCAACAACTCTGCTTCAATTAAAAATTTCTAGAATATTTCCAATAATGAATTTTTGCAAATGAAGATTGTTTTTCAGACCTTGAATACATGGAAAATTATAAAATTCTTTGATCTATTCTTTTCTCTGAAGACAACTTCTATTTGAACCGTCGCATAGTTCAGCAAGGTTTTTCAGGAAAGCAAGTTTCATGAAAGAGTATTAAAAATACACTTTTCTTCTTTTAGCAAAATTCTCCTCATTAAATTTTCACTTACTTTTACTTTGGATTCTTAATCATACATAGGATGATGGCTGGTTCACTCTTTTTATGCGTACGGATATATGTATACCTACATATTTATATGTAGATATATATGTGTGTGCATGTATACACAAAAGTTCTACAGTTCTGCTAGTTTATATTTGTTTGGTGATACTAAAATAATTTTCAAACTTTTAAATAGATTTCATAGAACTTTTATTGCAGTTTGTTTTCCAATCACCTAGTATTAGTTTTCTTCAAAAATTAAGTAGGGGCTGTGTTATTCCAGAAGCCTGTCAGTTTCAGAACTACTTTGATTAATTTAAAACTTCCAGGAGTGCCTGCTAGCCCCTACTCACCCCAGACTTGCAAAGAAACAAGTTCTGTAAAGCCAGAAAACCCACAAAATGTGCAGGTCTATCTGCCTCTATTTGTCTATTGATGTGGTAATTTTTACTAAAGTGTGAGAGTTTAAAAATAAGCTAACAGTTACAAGACATGCAGACTGTGAAAATGCATGTTTAACAGAGGATCCTAGTTCAAATATAATGTTAACTGAGAAATTCATTTACTCACTTCAGGACCAGAATTGGCTCACATTCACTCAATGATAGTAAGTATCATTAACTTTAAATGGCTTTAAAATAAAGTTGGGGGAGGGGAACCTCAATCCATTCCATTTCTACCAGTTTGATGCCAGTGCCAGCAA
>NW_009194371.1:0-23897 GCF_000690835.1 Fulmarus glacialis
CTTAATGATTCTGTAATTCTATGATTCTAAATTGAGGACTCAATGCGGGGTAAGGTTCCACATGACCTTACGGATTTTGCAAGGAGAAGGCCGATTTTGTTGTCCATCCTCCTTGCAGTAGACTTACCCACTCCAAAGTCATTGGCCACTAAGCGACAGAAGCAAGCCCCTTGGGCACCCTCTCCCTCACATGGACTGGTGCTTGGAAGGTGGTGTGCTCTTTTAGAAACTCAGGGAGCAGTTCCCTGTAGCGATCTTCACCCAAAAGCCCTGCTTCCAAATGATAAGTATGATGTAAATCCACTAATTCATAGCTGTCTCTTGGGCTCAGAGCCGCCTCATAGCAATGCAGAAGGTAGTCTCAAACACATACCAAAGGAGGAACTACAGATGATCTTATCATCCACGTGAGCGGTTCCCTAAATAATTGCTATCTGTTCTTTGTCACAGAAATCTTCCAATGTCTCCAGCAGCAATTCTACCTTTGCATCTTTGTCAGGCTTCAAGGTGAGTCTTGCCTGCCACCCTTCTAGAAGACGGGCGTGGTCAAAATGTGAGCTGTTATGGCTTACAAAAACAGAACAGATGATCAACACGGTCACAAGATGAGAGAGAGAAACAGCAACAAAGGAGAGAGTTTCTCAATATTCATCTAAATATACAAACTGTCTGCACAACTGATGGCATAACGTGGGGTAGCCTACAAGTTACCAAGTCATTGGACCAACGTGCTGCAAAGACAAATGCACACCAACCAGCATGACACCCTGCAGCAACTCTCAGTGGAAACATAGGCAGCTCAACAAAAGGTGCTTTGACCCACTAGCTCACTTCAAAAAACTGATACAAATTGGTCGCGCAGACATACTGCAAAGCGTTCATTCAAATGGTGACCAGCTGTCAGTGGTCACTTAAATAATGATGATAGGGCAGAGTATGAAGAAAACTTAGTCAGCAGGTCACCTCTATCATGCTTGGCCCACAGACCTTAGGTGTACCACATTTTAAACTCCGAATTTATAAACAGGCAAAAGAACTATTGAAGCAGTCTAATTTATCTCCATGTTCCTTGTTCCTTCCTCAGCAGAGTGGGTCTCACATAAGATTCCTGGTTTTCTGCCTTCTTTGTTTGCTGCCAGAGAGCAGGAAACCACGAAGCAATGTGAAGTTGAAGGGCAAATAATACAGGCCATATAGAACTAAGCTTCTGAGGTAATAAAGTATCAGTGCTGTCTTTATAGCAAGAGCATAGCAAGTCATAAAAAGCACCAATGAACACCAGGCTCCATTAGACATGTTAGCATGCACACAAGGTACTTGTAGCGGTTACAGACATCCTAGTACCCACCAAGCATCTATTTACGGTCCTAAAATCAACCACTTGCCATCAGCCAAAAACTTTGGGGGATACGACAGAAACTTTCACGCCTGCCTCAGTTTTGCTATGTTCCTACCTTTCCTAAGCCTACACGGAGACTCAAGCAGTTGATAAATTTGAAACCAGTGCCAAGCTAGCAAATACTTTTCATACTCAGATGAGCAGGCTCTCTGGGCTTAAAAAATTAAAAACTCTGGCGTTTATAGGCAGATCCCTTTTTCCCAACAGTAAGTTTCTAAAGAAGATATTTCATGATAGAAGGCAAACATTTTATCCAAGCTGGAAACAGCCTTGGGAGCAAACAGCTAGATGTAGTTACCTAGGTGCTCAAATAAGAAGAGCTAGCTCTGAAATGATCTGTATCGTTGCTGGGGAAAAAAAAATAAAACCAGATATACAGATCATTAACCTTTGAGATTGACACCGTATCAAGTTGGCAAGAAACTACCTTAACAAGTAAGGCCATAATCAGTATTTAGATAAAAACTCGAAGAACTGCGGCACTTGTTTATATTGTAGCCCTGTAGAAAGGAAGTCTAAAGGCTCTGGGCTGAGGAAAGCTATGACTGGGAAAATGTAAAGGCAACTTAATACTGGAGACTGAAAAGTCTTCACTTGATTTGAAATTTGCTAAAAAACAGTCAGGAGGTACAATTGATACAACTTAATTTCATAAAAACAAAATGTGTATTCCTATCAAGCCTAGCAAATGGCGTTTTTCTACAAAAAATCTGTAATGGACCTGTGTCAAGATGCCAGCACACTTCTGGCAACACCAACTGCAGTAGGTGATTAGAATTTATGCTGTGTAAAATTAAATTTTAGATTAAATGAAAATTATGAACCAAAATGCAAAAGCATTTATATGGCAATTCACCTACGCCATTTGTTTAAGAAGTGTCAAGGCAAGTGAACGTAACGCAGTGCTCTGAAGAGTTGACAGACGAATAGCCCTGGCTATTCCAGCAGCTTCCCCTCCAGCCCCACAGCTCTTCCCCCACCAGAAACCCGAGGCATATGTACGTGAAGCCACTGACATACTAACTACCTTCATTTCTTAAGACCAAGTGAAGAATAGTAAGGGAAAGTTAGAAAACATTATCTACAGAAAACTGAAAAAAACTCCTCTTGTAAAATCATCAGATCTCAGGAATAGGAAATCATACATTCTGCTAGATTAGTCAAGAATTTTTCTTGAAAAACTGTGTCACAGGAAGCTTATGAGAATTGAGTGAAATCCAGCATCTTGCAAGCTTGAAACAAAAGTATTTCACTATTCGTATTATTTTGGTTATATATTTCATCATAGTGGGAAAAAATAATTTTCTGAACGAACATTGCCACCCCAGTTCAGATCTACGTTTCAGTTTAATTCTGCAACCTAAACCAGTAGTCTGCTGCTGATAATGCCTACTTCCAGGTTTTGCAGAGTGAGGTTCTAGAAGTTATGATAAAAAGAAATCTAAATATACTCCCCATATTTACTGTCAAGGCACCAACAGAAATATCTTCCAAACTCTAGCATGCTGCTTGTTGCATAAAGCTGTGAGGCGTGAGATTTCACATTCTTTCAAAATAAACTCTTTCATCTGATCTAATGTAACTGTGCATGTTCATATATATATATATATCTATATATATCTCCAATTCATTTTTTTAATCCTACTAAGCCCCTGGCTTCAATAATATCTTGAGGATTGAGTTTGCAGTTGTGCATGTCGTAAAAAGCATTTTCTGTTATCTATTTTAAAGGTGTTGCCTTAAATTTTCATCACATTGTCCGTATCCTTCCAAAAACTACACTGTTACATACCTCTGGTTTATACATACCGACTTCTGAAACAAAGAATCCCAAACATACTTCATTTGTTCTTGACCACTCATTACCCAATTATCTTTTACCTGACCTATCTTTTTTTGATATGGGAGAGACAAGGATGAACACAGTAACTCAGAGCGTTGGTAAAACTCTGATCAGGGTCACGGTATTTTGTTAAGCGTTCCATACCACCTCTTTTTAAACATTTCAGTGGCACTGTAACTTCTGATACCCACTGAACAGAAGTTTTATTGCACTAGCCGCAGAATTTCTCCTGACAGTTGATTAACTGCGTATGAGTAAATTGGTATTATCCCACCCAGTACCTACTTTGTTGTATTTGTAAACATCAGCCATTTCTTAAGTTCTGCTACGGTCCACTGCATTTCCACAAAGTTTTAAGTCCTGCATAATCTAAGTAGCGCCATTTCCACTTCATTTTGATACCGGAACATGTATTCTTTTCTCCAATTTATTTGTTAAGTGTTAATCAGTGGTCCCAATAGAGGTCTGGCATAATTTGTTATCAATCTCCATCATCTTTTTGTATTTAGCATTTATTCCTATTCTCCCCATCTTATCTAAGTTCCAGTGCTTCACAATCCACCTTACTGCATGCTTTATTTTTATGGTAGCAGCTTCCCAGAGAACTTCAGGCTTTGTGAACATACAAATAAAGATCAATTCCATCAGATTGTGCTATTACCTTTTACAATAATTCTAGCAGATTAAGGGGCACATTTTGGTCTTCTTTTTTTTTTTTTAACCAAACATATCATTTCATATACTATTGAAAATCTTTTTTCTTTTTTTTCCTTAAATTTAACTTACTACTTTATCCAGTTATCTATTCACTTCAGAAGGTTTGTTTGGGTTCATTTCATAGGATTTCACCCTTATGCTTCTATTTTAAGACACAGCAACGCTGCCCATGTAGGAAAATCAGCTACTTTCTTTTTAAGCTTCTTCAGGGCTTCTGGCTGAATTTCACGTGGACTTGCTGATACAACAATTCCTCTTCATTTTGTAAATTTAAAGTATTCCCTCCTTTTCTGGAATCTAAAATCTGAATTTTTTTTTTTTTTTAAATGACATTAAAGTGTTTCAGCATCCTCTGTGGTAAGAGCTGTAGAAGTACAATGGTATTTTTGCACTGAAGTCTTTGCCCCTCTTTAATCAGGAGTATTTTCTCAAAAAAATCAATTACTTTAAACATTTAAAAGTAATTTTAGATATGAAAACGAAAGTGGGACTATTTGCAAAAAGATACATTTATCCTGCTCTATAAAGTGGCATGTTTGCTTACTTATGTTACAACATTATGAAGCCAATTTCATTCGAAACAGTAAGCCAGCTTTTCCCTTCTGTGAGTCATTCAAGAGCAGAAAGGGAAATAAAACTGTCTGTAAAAGAAGAGCAAAATATGATGGCAAATATCACAGCACTATGATAACTAGAAGTGACTCCTCTTTACTCTTTGAACATTTGTATCATTTCTGTTCACGTATTTGATTTGCTGTGTCAGTCCCTCTCTTAAGTCTTATTTTCTACATTCCACATGTAAAATGCCAATGTAACACCTTTTTTACTAGTTTCCTACTGGTCAGATTTTATTTAATAAAGAATACTAAAATGAACCTCGTATCTTGCCATTTCATCCTGGTCCTGTCGTACATTCCTGCTTCCTTTTTGTTTAGGGAAAACTGGTTATTTTTTAATATATAACTTTAGTAGAAATACTTTCGCATGGAGCTATCTCCTCTCAAGTTGTTCTTCTGGCATAGTATCAGAGGAATAAGGTAATTTTTGTCACCACCAATTAAAAAGTTTTACGAAACAGGACCGTTATAAAACAATTAAACCTTGCAAATGCAGTAGTCTCTAGGAGGGAAACCCTGGAGGAAATTCTGCTTATTAAAATTGCAATTTTAGTTTCCATTAAAAAGGAGAATAAGACAACAGAAGATGGGCTGGCAAGACAAATTATTTCTTAATGTCAGTTGAGCTTATTTCAAATGAGATAACATATCTACACCAGGTTGGGTTCAACACATTTTTGCCTCCTCAACTCATTTATCTAATTCAGTCATCTTGATTATAGCCTCATGGACCTCCATTTTCAGAGGAAGAATTTCGTAACAAACAACCTACACAACATGCTGATTACTGAACAGTTAATTCTAATTAACTTGGCTATGGCAAGAGAATTTTGATAAAGTCCTAGAATGCAAATACAGTTTGGTTATTCTGGCCAAACTTCTATAAAATAAAAACCCACAGCAGAGTCTCCAGATGAGACAGAGTGATAGGGATCTAATTTAAAGAAACAAATGAGAAAATTAAAATCACAAATAATTTATTCTTCCGTTAGAATTGATGGAGTACAGTTTTAAATAGCAATGAAGTACACAGTGGTGGAAAATTGGCACAGAACCTACAAGCATTTCATTCATAATAATGTTCCTCATGCCATATCTGTTCAAACCTTGATGTGTATTTTCTATCGACTTTAAGAAAATTGTTTGCCCTTTAAAAATGATGAACAATTTGAAAATCTTGTCTTCCATGTACAATGTCATACATATTATGAACACCAGTTGTTTTTCTCCCCTCCCCCTCCGCCCCCTTCCCTAAACATGATTGCCAACCGAAAAAAAAAAAAAAATTATTTTATTCCTGGGCTAATTTTAAGTTTTGTACTTTATAAAAGTTGCCAGCAATTCCTGAATGCATGTATTCCTGCACAACAGAATATCCATTTATTTATCTGATATACAGTTGCAGGACAGTCTCAAAACCAATTTTTTGTGTACTGTGCTATTGATCAAGGTGCTGCCTCTATCTCACATGCAACACTATAAAAGCATTAATGCAGTTCAAAACAAAATTTGGCATTTACCTCACCAACAGGTTTTATATTTGATGTTATAAAACATCCCTTGGTCTCATGTTAACCAATAAGAAAAATGGACACACACAAAAAATGCCCCCTTTCTAAAGATATTAACTCCCAGTTAGGAAAGTTTAGATAGGTTTTACAAAGTCTTCTAGGCTATTTTGATACATACAAATTATTCAACTAAAGGTTAAAATACACTTATACAATGCAGTCTTGTCCCCCATATTCTTTTTCAAGCCAAGTAAAATTAACACTTGTCATTTTCTTTGTTATTGCAATTATTAAGAGGGATTACAGCTTGCTTATGCAAAGCTGTGACAAAACACTTGAGAAATAAAACCCAAATGTTTACCTTGTTACCCAAAAAATGTTGCAGAAAATTGTCAAACTATGTTAGAAACAATTTTTACAAAAATGCTTCACTCAGAAAAATTGGAAAGCTTAAAAAATTAATCTTTGCACAAGACTATATTATACTGTCCATAATTATGTTCCCATTTAGATAACTGGGATTCTTATTCTTTGTACATGAACCTATCAGTGATGTATGATGCTCTCCATCTTTTTTCACTGTTATCTTTATTGTACACCATTTCCAGATTTATACAATCAAGCACTTATCATGCCCCAACCCATTTTTAACAGTAGATTTCTAATCCTGCCCAGCGAGTAGTGTACTGTCTTGCATATTCACCACATGAAAAACATAATATACAAAATATTGCTGCTGTAAAAAGTGTGCATTTCCCCTTTCCCCCTACAAAAAAAATCTGTGGAAAAAATATTAAATTCCCATAACCTTCATAAACATACAAAGCTGTTCGCACCTTTCAGTCTGTAACAGTATTTGACATACAGTTCTCAACTCACTGCAAATTGTTATGTCACATATTTTCTGTCCAATATTGCCATCTAGAGTAGAGATGTGAAATCAGTTTCTGAGAATCTACAGTCTTTAACAATTAACCCATAAAGACTGTATACCATAAAACAGCCACAAGATTTTTCCAAAAGCTAGATGGAATGGGAGGTTCTCATCTCAGGAAGATGTCCACAGTGCTGAGGAGACAATATGGCTGCTAATAGATATTGCCTACCGGAATGTGAGTACTTTTTCACTGTTGATAGTTTCCATACTGACCCTAAGAAAGAAATTCAAAATACATAATTAGACCACAAGGCCTATTTTCCTGTATTAAAAGCTGAAATCAGAAGACCATCCAAATAAACTATGATGTTAAAAGGTGGAAACAAGTAACAATAGATGATAAACCAATATGAGTAAGTGGTACAGAGTTTCATCTCACTAAAAATCCTTTGTGTTTTAATGTAAAAGTAAGACTGATGATACAGATTTAAAGCCAGGAACCTAATTTGATCAGAAGAGTATATCTTTAAATTCAATAGACTGCTGTGAAATTTGCAGAACACCATCAAAAATTAAAGATGGAAGTTACTTCCCACCTAAATTTTGAGAACGATTTCAAAAAGACAAGGTCACCTAAATTCAAAGTAATTTAGGAAACTAACCTGCTTTCAGAGATACCTAAAAATATTCATGTATCAGTCATCACAGAATGGACTCATACATGCATCTCAAAAATCAAGGCACACCCCGGTGAACATAAAGAACTAGTCAGCATATCCTGTGGGAATCAATTATTCCATAGATCCAATACATAGAATTATTACCCTTATTGATATTTTCTATTTCTTTTAACAGAACGTCATGTACTGCAGAGGAGGGCAGAGATGAAAGCATCAATGCTGCATGTTTACCATGATTCTTCACCACAGGGTTCAAGGCTTGCAGAAACAAGTAGTGTGCTATGAAGCGAACATTCTCCAAACTGTGGCCCCACCACCATTGCATGTTTGGTACCATCACAATAAGGCAGTATTTTAAATTCCAGTTCTATGTTGCAATGTCAGGTTTTTTCCATTGTAATATGGCAATCAGTCAGGAGAAAGAGTTTCAGAACAGCTGTCAGATGAGAATTTAAGCAGCACAATTCCTATGGGAATGGCTAGTATGAAAGAGTGGAGGGGTTTCCCGGGGGAACGTAGATTGCACAAACTAGAGGAAGTAGAGCCTACCTACAGAGAAGGTTATCCACTTCTACTGCAAAGAAAGCTGGAAGAAACTCAGCAAATTGAGATTAAGTTCCCTTGACCTTACGTTTGCTACAAGTAAAGCATTTTTCTATAGCTTATTATTTGCAGGAGGAAGCTATTAGTTCAATGCATGAGCATTTTGTTTCTCTGTTAAATAATTAGAAGTAATTGCATCTCTAAAGTACCACACTGAAAGAGTTTGTTCCTTCTTCCTCATCTTTTCTAATTTCTGTAGAAAGGAAGCCAACTGTTCTCCTTTAAAAATGCGGGCAATTGTGGCTATTCTCACTTCCAAGGGAAAGTTCTTCTTGAAAGTTCAACTGATCTTCTACTGACGTATCCGGATTTTATTTAAACATTAGAACCTCAACTTGATCATAAGGTCTATTTAGTTACTCTCCATTTTATTTATGCTGAGGAAAGTAATAGTGTACGTTTTAATGACGTTTCTGAACAATTCACATTGCAAAGATTAGATTTTTACAGTTTAGTACCTTCTAGAGGAATAAAATCTCTGCTTCATCCTTTAATTAGAAGGTTTTTTTTTTTGTTTTTTTTTTTTTTTTTAACAGGAGTCCTCCACTACAACTCCAGCCTAGAGTTTTGGTGTTTGTTTGTTTTAAACTTATCTTAGTAGTGATAGGAAAGAAGCAGTTGATTTTTCAGGTCACTTCTTTCCCATGTTCAGTATTCCTTTATACTACTTAGAGAAAATCTGTGCAGAAATAGGCTTCCTGTCTCCACACATAGCTGTACAGTAGAGGGACTTCAGCTGCACACCTGAGGTGGTTCTGAAAATCAATTCAACCACTTTTATTGCAAGGCAGTAATGAAGAATGATCCACCATGAGATTTAGGAACCTCACCTTTCATATTAGTCATTGACCATGAGGCTATGAAACAGATCACTTTAATCTTTTAAGGTCTAAAAACATTGTCTGGAGTGCCTCACTTTGCCAAATTGCATTAAAACTCTGTAAACTCAGAAGAGAACGACTAATCACACCTCCTGACAAATGATTCTGGGCAACTCACCTGGAAATAAAATCCATGAGAATTGTATATACACACCTGTGAGACCATGTCCTCAAATTCATTAGTTTAAATGTTCGTAAGAAACTAAGATTATCAAATGAGTGTGTAAGAATCACAACTTTCTCATCAAATGAAAGAATACCTGGTCATATCCATAAGGCCTCTGCTGTGGTGGCTGTGGTGGCCCAGGCTGTGTGGGTCTGTATCCCCCATACTGCTGGCCTTGTCCTTGTGGATAATTGGGATACTGAGGTCCTGGACCACTTTGGGAGGGGCCTGGAGATCATTAAAATGTAAACAAAAAAAAAGAAAAAAGATTGCTTAAGGTGTTAGGAAGAAGAGAACAGCGAAAGCATTGAATTTTACAACAGACAGGGCTAAGAAGTATCACTACTGTGCAACTAGGTCTCTTCCTATCTAAAAACATACCAGGGATCAGTGGTCCTCCTCTCACCCTGGAAAGCACCTTAGCTGACAGGTCCTGTGCTCCAACCACAGAAACGCTTACGTTTATTTATATATTCATTATTTATTACCAATACGTGTAGTTCCACACATGAGGTCATAAGACAGGGAAGAACAAGGCAAGAAATGACAAATCATAAACACAAGCACTTTCCAGGATTTAGGAAGGCACACTCTCCTCCTGCTTCATGCTGCTCCAGTTCCAGAACTTTATAATCCAAGGAACAGGCAGATGATCAGCTGCGTTCAGCATTTGGACCTTCTGAGGAGACTAGCAGCACTGCACTGCCAGAAAGCCAGTTCCATAGCAAGCACACACCACAGCAGGCAATCGTAAATGGGATGTCAGGCAAGCAAGTTACATGCATAAAATGCGAGATGTGACAACCAGTAAATGCTATTGTGGGATGGAAAAAAGCACCCTCTACTCCATACTCCTCTGGTCATCTTAACTTTCTAGGAAAAGGATTGGGGGGGGGGAAACCCACACACAAAACCAACTTTGGCTTCACCCTTTTTTGACTGTAAAAGGAAGCAGTCCTTTTGTCAATACAAACTCTTTCTGCTACTATTCACAGAGACTCAGCCTGTCTACCATTGGAAGCTGCACGTTACTGCCATCAGACAGTGCAGACATGTTCCAAACAAGATTAACCTCACCCCCTCCTACCTTGGGAGAGATGGTGTACTGTGTATTTCAGTGACACTCCATACGGATCTTTTGCAGTGGATTTAAGTCAGCTTTTTCAATACTACCCCTTAAAAACTGGCAGAGTCAGGAAGATTTGCAATTCTTCGGAAGTGCTTTCTTTTAAAGAAACCAACACTTCCCCCTTCCCCCCAAAAGAAACAGATTTGGTTTAGCAATAATGTGATTCAGTGCTAGAGAGGGCTAGTTTTAGCTGCAGGCACTGGACATTACGATGACATCAGCTGGTAACTCTTTCAGTAATTCTGGATCTATGAGACAGTCAAAAAGATGACCTGGAGAAGAAAAGCTCCACAAGCTATTACCATTCTCCTCAGGCCTCAAATCCCCTTGAACTGTGCAGTTTCAGCTTTCTACAGTGGAACAAAACTTTAAAGATTGATAATAATGACTCGGATGCTGATTTATTTTTGCAAATTAGAAAGCAATTAAATATTAAATTGAGCAAGGATACTACATCCTAAAAAGTGCTGTGTTCATCTGACAAATGAAACTTGGTTTTATTTATTCATGCTAATTCTTTATAGTTGAATTCTAAATATTCAGTGACATTTTATAAAATAAAAATGGAACTACAATATCTATTTCTGCTAAAAAATAGAAATTGAGAAGTATGCTATTTGAGTTTACAAATTACAGTGGGTAAGTCACTCCAACAGATTTCTTCATCCCTTTCCTCTAGCATTTCTTAACCTAAATTTTCAGAGTAAGTTCAGATTTCTTTACTTACAAAATTTAGAATAGTGAGCTAGATGGACCTTCACTCTGATCTTCATTCTGTTCCTATGTTACGTTTAGCAGAATGTAAGTACATGACTATTATTTCAGAACTATCAATTCATCCATAATCTCCAAAAGGAGAAAATTTGCTAAATCTCAGTGGATCCTCTTAAAATTTAACTCTGTCTCAACACAACTGGATTTAATGCAAATCTGTCATTTATCTACATGGCAAACAAGTCAGCCATCCGCTTCCTCGCATACCCACAGTGCTGAAAGTTTTAGCCCTTAAACCTGCAACAAAGCTACAAGTTAAAATATATGGAATTAGATTTCAGAGATTTTTTTCTCCTGAGATAAAAATGTACAGCTTTACAATAAGCGAGCTAGTAAACCCTTAAAGAGCAGTATTTCCAGTATGCTCTTCTGACCTCAAATTTTCACAAGTAATGCACAAAAATTACGTACTAAGTTTCCTCGGTGGGAGGTTTTCCTTGAATCCAAGGACTATATTATCTTACTTGTGGCAGAGGATTTCTCTTTCCTGGCATACAACAGAAGGTTTGCACTACTAGTGCAAATTTGTAAGACAAACTGTCTTGAAAGCTGCAATGCTTATATTCACTTCTTTACTAATCAGTACAAGAATTTTAAAAGAATGATTCACGTATGTTGGATGAAATTTTAAACTAGTTTTTAAAAGATTTTGTTCTAAATGGCAAATCCAAGTATGAAAGGATATAAATGGCTCTTTGCTATCTTTGTGCCCTCCTGACTGTGTTCCCCTACAGAGGACAGAAAATAGCAGATTCTTTCTGGATCTTTCTAAATTACAGACACCCGATATAATGTTGTCTTGTCACCTGTGGTTTTCTGTGCTACCACACTGTTTTAGATTGCCAACAGATCTACTTCCCAAAATACACTGTCTTGTTTTGGCCCAGTGAAATTGTGGGCATACAGCTTTTTTGCACAAACTTGGCCTTTCAACCCAGTAAACCAGGGATGGAATAATATACGAGGATCTCTTAGTCTTTTCTGTGATTGCTGTCTGTATCTTCAGGTTCTTACCATAACCCTGCTGTTGTCCTGGATAGCCTTGTTGGCCTGGATATTGCTGCTGTTGTGGTGGATAACCCTGCTGTTGGGGTGGTCCTTGATAGGCATCTTGCTGCTGACCATATTGCGAGTTTCCTGTAAGATGATTGCAAGAAAGCAAAAACTTATAAAGATACCTACTTTATTAATCTTTTTCCTTCTAAGATGCACAGCCAACAACACAAGAACAAAATGAAAATGCAATATTGATTTCAAAAACTGAACAAAACAAAGAAAACTCAAACCAAACAGAAGGAATTCGGCCAAACAACTGCAGTTAAAGCCAATTTTGCAAAGTTGAACTGCAGCATTTTCAGCATCTCTGCCAAACAAGCATTACATTTACTGGAACATCACAGTCATAAGATCATGACTATGCTAAATAAAATTAAAAAAGACAAAATTAAGGACAGCTACAAGAGCACAGACTAGCTACACAAGATCAGCAAGCTGTTTCCTAACGGCACTATAATTATACAAAATATACACACACACAAAAAGATATACAACTGAACCAACAAATTTATGTTTAAATAAAAATTTCCATTGAGGTAAAAAAAAAAGGAAATCTCTAGAGTGTTTTAGTCATTTTACTGTTGTTAGAAATGGCAAATTGTGGTTATATATTTTAGGTGTTTGCAAGAAATTATTCTGAACGCTTCAAGTTCCCTGCAATTTTCAAGACAGCCAGCAACTAGTATTCTACAAGAGCTTTGCATGGGTATAAGTCGTGTTGTGCAAGAATTTTTGTTCCCGTTGCGGGTGGGGAAGGAAAGGGAATGTATGTGCGTATGTGTGTGAAGGTATATAGATACCTCCTTCGTAGTAATGTTGTGAGGAATCCTCATAAGGCCTATCGTAGCCTTGTTCAGGATACGACGGTTGCTGATAACCGTAATCATTATGACCTACATCAATTCGACAAGAGACAGGAAGAAACGTTAATGGCCCCTGAGTGAAAACCCTAAAAATATTTCATTTCTCAGAAAAATGAAAAAAATTTCAACTGGATATACATGAAAAAGAATCTTCAATTGTATTAGCCTAAGATTTATTAATATGATTTCCTTTCATATTGAATTAACATGTGACAGGAAAAAAAAAGGTTTAATGCAGTAGTTTTAGCAACATCACAGCAAGGGATGGTCTTAACCTTCTGATAATCCTTGTTGGGGGGGCGGGGGGGAAAGTACTTTATCTTTCACTCAAAAAAAATAAAGCATTTAGGCCTTTCACATGTAAATAACCTGAATTAAATTAGAATGAACAAAGAAAGCAATTATCATACTTTGTCTAACACCTGTTCTGCTGATGTCCAATTCAAAAGCATATGCTAAAAGCAGTGTGAAATACAGCAAATAAAGCTCAATGAAGTTATGAACCATAGTCTACACTAAATTTTGCTTTTAAGTGACAGAAAAACAACATACTCAAGGTTTTCCCTACCAACAGAATTCCTACAAATCTTAAGAAAACTTTTCCTCTTACATTCCAGTCCTGAATAGGATCATTAGAAATGAATCTTCCTTTTCAGACACTACAGGCATCTCTGATTACGAAACCATGCAGTAAGCACCCCACCTGTTGTTGTTTTTAGAACAAATCTATTTTGTCTTACAGATGACCAAAATATATCTTATTGCTACCTTGGTCAAGAAAACAAGCCTAAAATTTGTTTAAATTTGAAATAAAATTATACAAATTACATACACTTGAAATAAAATTTTGGAATAAAAATAAGGAAAGGAGAAAACAGTTCTAAAACTAAGTGGTGTTTGTAATTAGTTCTGCAACTGCACCATACGTCATTGACTGAATCTAATACAAATACATAACCATTGACACAAGTCTTATTTCTCTTTGCATTCTATATAAGAGTAATAATGAGGTAATGATAAAGAATGAATCTTTAGAAGGAATAGGTCTTAGAGAAGTAATCTGTGCTGCTACAGAGCTGTCAATGGTAACATCCAATTGCCCTTACTACAGTAAATTGCCTGTAACCATCTAAAGCTCATGTGTGTAACATAAAAGTTCCAAACTGAAAGCTTAATAATTATGAGTTAATGCAACTTGTAAAATAACTCTGCACACATATCTCCAAAAATAACACATGTAAGCTTATATAGACGTGGCTTGACGTTTCTTAAAATCAATTTAATAGAAATCAAAATTCAAACAACTAACTTGTATCCTTTTATTTGCAATGAGTAGTTGCTTTGGCAATTACACAGCTTTGCTTTGTATACAGTTTCAAAACATTAGCATCTACCACATTCCTTGAACTTCGTAAGATACCATTAAGTTGCACACACAGTTATCACAGTAGTCATGAGTCAGCATCTTTGTTCTCCCAGTCTCTGCTCAGCCTGAAAACAGGTTAATTGCAACTTTTCTAACTTATAACACAATCAATAGCCTTCAGGACTCTAAATTCCAAGAGGTAGGCGGACAGATTTATGCAATTCGAAGTTATGGTCTTGTCTTGAACGCACTGGGGGGACTTCTAAAGAGGATTCACAATTACAAGCTCCTCAGGGCAGGGACCATTTTATTCCTTGGTAAAAATTAAGCTCAAGGCCCATACCATCCATAGCAGCAATAACACATTTGTGCGACTTATATTAAAACTAAACACTAAGTTAAAAAATAGAATATTTACAGAAAAACCACATATTTTTAACAAGTTTTTCCACTTCAATAAAATCTTTAATAAAAGGATATCGCCCCCTCTCTTATTTATAATAAAGTTATGACTGTTTTAATTCATCTCAATTATGCTAGATATGCTAAGGAACCCTCCATACTTTTAGATAAACCAATTACAGAATTTTCATTTTGAAATACTCAAATTGTTGTTAAGAGTTTCAAATGGGAGTATTACAAATTACATACTTTGAGTAAGTTGTAAAATTATCTAGTCATAGTAACTTAAACTGTAGTAACAATTCTGAATTTGGAAGGTTTTGTAAATGTGAGGTATGATATCCAATTACTGTTCTTGCCCCATTCCCTAATTTTGGGCATATGACTACATTAATATTGGGCAGGTATAGAAAATGGGAAAGTTAACATTTATGAGAGATTACCATCAGGGTAATATTGCTGGTTCATGCCTTCTGGAGGACCTTGTCCACCATGACTGTATTGGTCCCCATAATAGTCTTCCTGGCCTGAGTACTGCTGTGGTGGGCCTGAAAAACCACAACCAGTCAATACGTAAATAACTTGTTTTCTCTGTTATAAAGCCTGCTAATTTCTGATTTTAGTATGAGAAATATTTCTCAAATGTACTCCCCACCCATATCGTTGCATTTCAGACAACATATGTAATCTGGTTTACTTTAAAAAAAAAAATTAAATATATCTGTCTATATATATATACACACACAGTTGTTTGGCTGCACTAGACTGAGCACATATATATCAAACTTCAGTTTTGAGCTCATTTTAGGAACATGCGTATAACAGACTAAGGTGTTAAAAATAAAGTTATTCCTTTTCTAAAAGGACTGGAAAAAACAAAAAGGCAGCAAGATTGTGGAACATTGTTCCTTTTTTGTAACTGAACGAATTCAGAACCAAGCAGGTACTCTGTTCCTTTTCTATACCTATCATTTAAATATCGAAACAAAATTCTGCATCCGCATATCTGAGATGCATATTTTTAGATACTTTTTGCCAGAAAGAACTCAAAACAAAAGAAATACTTGTCTTCACGTTTCATGGTGATACCAGTAATCTGTTGCTGCAAGAACCACTCTTAAGAGGGTAACAAAAAGAGTCTGCAAACAAAGTCTGTGACACCTAATGATTTGATCGAAATTTGGTGTAAGCAAGGAAGTGATTTAAAATAGTTTTAAAAATGGTTATTTAAAATCAATGTAAAAACACTGAAGTGAAATCCTACCTTGCTGTGGTGGCCTGTATGGAGGAATCTGTCTCTGACCCATCATGTGATTTCCTTGGTTGACTTGGCCCATCATTCCCATAGGTGGCTGCTGCCCCTGGTAATGCTGGCCACCTGCTTGTGGCATGTTGTATTGCTGGGAGGGAGGCTGCTGGTGCATCATTGGACCTGTAAAAGGGAAAGTAGCAAATAAGTCTTCTGTAATACATGATTTATGATTAAATCTTTCAAAAAGAACATGGAAAACCCAACCTTTAAAAATGGACCAAAAAAGGCTCTGTATTTCTAATGCTCTCATAAGGATTCGTTGTTTCTGGACCTATGCAAATGCAGGTGATCAATTCAGTAACCAAGTTCAAAATAGAACTCAGCCTAAATAAGGCTTCTTTCTAGATGATTTTTCTTCAAACTACACAGACATTAGTTTATGCACGCACAGAGATAACTGAAACACTTTTACCATTTTTTGTCTGTTTGTTTTAAAAAGCATCTGCAAAGAAAGCGTACATGAAAACCTGATGGTAAAACCTTGGTAAGTCATAGAAAAATTACTTAATGTTGTGAACTCCTCGGGGCATAGTTTTAATACACATGTAGTAGTTGTTATAGTCCATTAATGAGCCACTTAGTTGTTATCACAAAATAAACAATTTTATTTAGCCTATAAAGACAAACTACGTGAGTCAGGCAATCACACAACAGGCAGTATGCAGAAAGGCCCCCAGGAATACGTGCTCTGCCCACCACTGAACAGTCCCAGGCAGCCTGTAACAAAAATCTTCTTTCACACCAAACTGCACCAAGTTTCTATGAACCACAGGAAGAGACCAGGAGAGATCAACTACTGTCCATGTTTTATCAACTGAGAAAATCTCGTTAACGCTGAACTTGGAGAAATGCAAACTTCAGTAATGAAACAGACAGTTGAAGAGCACCCTACTGACACCATACAGCAATGAAAATTATGATTACGCCATTTCATTATACGGGATTGCAGATTAGGTTGATGCAACTTTTAACAAAGAACAGCTTCCTCCCTACCTCTGTAGTGCCACTTCAGAAAAGAGTTATTCCAGTATTAAAAATATGAAGAGGAAAGAGTTGTGACATGGAACTACAGTTCTTAAACAACATATTTTTATAATACATTAATTCAAACCACTTAACACATATTGCACACTTTATAATGGTGAAACCCAAAGCTTTGTTTGCCTTTTTTTTTTTAATTTATTTTATAAACTACAAAGAAAACAAGTTACTAATCTCACTAAAAAACAAAACAAAACATCAAACTAGCACAGCCACTCCTTAGCCCCATCCCAGGAGAAAAAGGAAGGTATCATCTAGTTTTCTATATGCTAGATTTTGCCATTGCATTTAATATTTTTAAATAATTAGATGCTGGAGCACAAGCAGAAAGTCCTACATAGAAACCGCGGTACTGGAAAATTACCTAGATACAAGTCAATACTGAGAACGGATTTATATAAGGAAAGGAATACATAGTCACTTAGATCCTGTCTATGTGGGATTATGAGAGAAAGTTAAGCCAAATTAATTAATGGTACGAATTCAAAGTGCATTAGTTAAATCCCATTAAACCCCTATGTGGAATCTCTCAGTGAGAACTAAAGTGGCCTTAGTTCTGTTAAGCTTCATTTTCCTCTGAAGATAAATATTGGCCACTCTTACAATGATCCAGTTATGCTTCCATCCTTCAGCATGGCAATGTCCCTGTCCCAATTTTAAAGTGAAAAAAAAGGTTTAAATTGAGATACTGGAATTATTTTTCACTTAGCAAAAATATACTTCATTTTCTGATCTTCTGAATGAGTAAGTAATTTAGATCATTCCATTTCACTGCTCCTCTGTTTGGAGGTACCGAGAAACATTAGGCAGCCTTGGAAAAAAAAAAACAAAAAAAAACTTGTTGCCATAATATTCCTAGATCTCAAGAAAGCTTGTTAATTAACAATATTAATATTAGTCACAATACAATGTGATAAAATGTGTTGGGTCCCCATGGTGCAATGTAGAGGTTTTCTGTTTGCTTTTTAAATTAGAACTTCATTAACGCTTTGTAGAGCCACAATGAGAATTCACTACCCTGTATCAGACTGTGTATTGTGTTAATAACAGCGTGCCTGGCTTCCTTCCAGTTTGGTTCACATCTCTCTCTTATTATCTAAAAAGATACCTAAAAGAAGAACCATGGTCTCTATTGTCCCATGCAACAGAATGATTTTATGTGGTAGTTTTGAGGGGTGAGGGAACTTTGAAATTGTTTTTTCTTCTGAAAAATCAAGCCTACAATAAAGCTACATTTATTCATCGTATAATACTTAATATGGCATAAAATTAACCTAGAAAACCCCTTCACAAAACTTAAGTCAAAAAACTTAAGACCATTAGTTCATGATCTAAGACACTCTAATATTTGTAGCACATATTTTTACAGCCCACTTAAAATACAGCTCTTGAATTTCCAATCAGGTCACAACAAACTACACTAAGTGGAAGTCATGATCTCTTCCAGACTCGGAGATAAGACCTCACATACAGAAGTTCACAAAATTGTGTGTTGCAAGAGAATGCTCACTACTTTCAAAAACTCTCCTTAGAAACTCTTATTTTTCGGTGAATTTCTAGAACTATTTATTCCAGAGAGGACAAAATATCTGATTTGTACAGAGTCCAAAATGAGTCCAAGAAAATATTCTGTAGGACTATCCCTGTAAATATTCAAGTACACAAGCAGACTACTGTCTCTCCAAGAAACTATTTTAACTTTGGTAGTACAAAAGTCCTATAAATGTTTCTGTATATTCACAAGGCAGCCTTTACATGTCAATACACTGGAAGCATTCTTGGGATAAAAGTCAGAAGAAAAAGATGCTAAGAATTAATACTGTAGGTCCTGTGAGGAGCGCGGGTAATTTTGGTAGTCATTAAACAGGCATTTGAAAAATGCAAAGTGTAGACCCAAATCAGTCTTATGGAGTAAGAGAATGTATAAAGCAAGCCAGACAACAGGTGAAAACTGAACTGCTTATTGTTCAATTTAATGAAAAGTAGTGCACATTATCAAGAACACACAACATTTACCTCAACTGCTCATTTCAAAGTCCTCTACACCTACTAAATGAAAAAAACTGTTCCTGCTCCAGCCAGTGTCTCATAAGAAGGACTCACGTATAGGGAAGAAAAGGTACGCGGATTTAAGTAAAAATGGGCTGGTACTTGATCTTCTTATAAATGCAGTCACCCGGTGGCTGTCTCCTGACAAGAAATGACTTCAGGAAACTTGGCAACCTAGTCTTCAGACATGTAAGATGAATTGAGAAAAAAAGAAATGCAAACTGAAGCGGGTGCCAGATAAACCTAACAAATTTGAGACCGGAAGTGCGCTGAGGATGAGAGCGCTGTAGAAAAACTCAGTGGTTTAAAAACGTCTCCTTAGCTCTGTCTCTTCTGCTGAACTCAGATACTGGTGGCAAATGCTATGAGAGGACACGAATAACTGCTGACATGGTTGAAACTTCTGAAGAAGCAGAGAAGTGAAGAACCACACTCAGAAATGAACTGGTGGCTCTTCTTTTCTGATCAAAGAGCGATGGGAACAGCTGGGTATAACCAAAAAGCAACAGTACAAACTATTGTTTCTTCAGCCTTCAAAAATATGTTGGTTTTGTTGCTAAGAAGAGGTCTACTCTTTAGGCATTTCACAACATGCACTTGTATTGATAAAGCAATCGGATATCCACATCTAGAGTATCAGCAAAGTACACCACGCCAGATTTACCATGATAAATCTCATCATTGTGTCCACTGTTACATAAATAACAAAATATATACCTAGCAATGCAGCAGTGCTCAGCAAAACTCTTTTGTTGTTTTTCTTCATGTTTACAAAAAATGATTGTTTGTAAACATAAGTGATGGTGATAATTCTTGCAAGAGCTAGCTTAGGAACTCTACCGTAAATTTAACTTCCAATTCTCTCAAGATTCTTGACAAAAGCTACAATTCAGATGTACTTGGTCAAATGAACCAAAATCTTAAAGTTTTTTTAACATGAAGGGCAGTTTAAACACTAGCTCAAAAGACTCTGAGGATACAAAATTTTTTGCTACTCCTAATGTATGATCTAGGCCGCAAATTAAAGGTAGTAGAAACTTCTCTACACTCGCTTATTCCACAAAGTTCTCATCTCAAACTGAACCATAATTTCAGGTGTCATTTAAAAAAACCCATAAAAATAGGTCATACAAAAAAATTCCTTAGTTATCAATGTTGCCTCTCATGTTTTACGTTAGGGAAGAAAGATGAAAGAACAAGCATTGTGGCACCTGTTTATATCTTTGTTTTTTCAAGATAGGAGAACTGCAGTGTCTTCCACAGCTAGACATCCTACAAATCCAGCTATAGCATGATGGCACTTCAGAATGTGGAGGCAATTTTATTTTTCTTTAATAGGTTAGCTGTCCAAAAAGTTGAGACTGCCCTGCTTTGTCCATAACATCATGGCTACTGTAAGCAGTATTGAAATTAACAGCCTCTGCTTACATGGGAATGAACAGATGGCAAGACATTCACAAAAGGTCCTCAACCTCAGACATCATTTTATCCTGATCTGTCATACCCTGAATATGTTTATGTTTCAAATAACATTGGATGTTCCTATCTTTATGTTCCTTTCTTTACGTGGACAACAGAAGAACAGGAATTCTGCACCTGCCTCATCTCTGTTGTCTCCGTGATCTCTTCATATTTGCTTGTAATTGAAAGAGCTCTAAAACTTTAATGGAATTTTTTTAAGTTTATATAAATGAAACTGTCATTAAAAAATCACAGTACCAGATTCGACAATTGGTCTTCTGCAAATGATAAAGTCAACATGATATTCTCATGGAGAGTTCACCTGTTAGAAGTAAACTAGTTCCCCTTCCTCACCCCAAGCAACGTATAATGCTCATTAAATACAGACGGGGGAGTTTGGCAACTTTGCTTCAAGCACTTCTGGCAAGGGAACAGAATACTAGCAAAAGGATCTGAGAAACAAAGTTTGAGATAGCTATGATGACAACATATCACAGATAGCAGATAGTAAAAGGGACAGTTTTGCAAAAATATATACAGAAATTCCTCTTACTGGACTGACTATATAAAAACAATACTGTGAAAATTTTGCTTCGCATTTAAGATATTCCTCTGGCTAGCATTTTATAAACTAGTATAAATCAATAATGAGCACAAAGTGGAGACACAAAGTAAATCCAACAATGGGTTCTGTTACTATGCATTTTACTTCTTAATTAGCACTTTTTCATTTTTTCTCACTAACACCATCTGCCTCAAAATGTGTATATACAGCAAGATGTTTTGCTATAAAATGCACATAAAAAGTTATGCTAAACCACCCAAAAGTTAGATCAAACCTTTTTATGTGTTATGGTGTCTTTATCTATTATATGATAGCATGTATTTTTTTCTAAAAGTACTGGCCTCATTCAGGACACAGTAGGTATTATTCACTGAAAAGCTTTCAATACTTTGTTTCCTCCTAATTGTTCATGTGAGATGCCATGCCTAGTCAAACACTGAAGACAGAATTATTAATTTACTCATGGGTTTTCTTATGGCACTCATAACTAAAATGTCCAAATCTTCATAATGAATATACTTCCACAACACTCCTGTGAAATCAAATGGTATTATAATCTTACCATCAGATTCATTCCTCTACAGATGGGGAACTCATGCAGGGAAAGATTAAGGTCAAAAACATCTACTAATTTTTAACTGCCAACTGGAGATGCTAAGACCTTATCTTGCGGAATACTTAGCATTATATTTAGTTAGTACTGTTACTAACTGATAGATATAGTAGGATCTCTCACTCTCCACATGGATCACCCCTTTATAAGAAACAATGCGTGCTTAGGGATTCACAAATGCCTCCTGACAACAATACTGAGGTTCAGAAGATTTTGGTTTATTTCTGTTTCTGAACAGCAGCACAGGCTGCCAATTAAGAAATCTTCAAGTCACAATATGTTTATTCCCTTTTTCTTGAACTGCATCTCAATGCATTTCCTAGTGGCTCATTCTTGTTTCTTCACTTAGATGAGAAGCCTGCAGTATCTGTGCTTGGCTGAGACCCTCTGCCCAGCCAGACTGGATCTTGGCTACCTACGTAAATCTCTCATGGTCTCACAGATTTCTCTTCCATTCTCTCCCCTGCTCCCTTGGAGTCACAAGAGAGTGAAGATACAAAAATATTTCCTCTAATTGGTCACCAAATCTCAATACAAATGCAACAACTAAGAGTAGAAAATGGAGGAAATGTATTAAGTAGACCTGACTGGGAATATTCTTAGGTCAAAAACCTTAGCTACCAATACATAACAAACATGCACATCTTCAGACATAAAGACTTCCTCCCCTACAAACATTTAAAATTTGACTAATTTGGGACAATATTTTCATTGAAATAGCAAATGGCACCTTGCTGGCATAACAGACAAGTTTCAAAGCCTTACTCTAAAGCAGTGGGCACCTGCACTCCTACATTTACATAAGAAGTGCTCTGTTTACTATTGTTTTTTTGAGACATTGAAATATTTTAAAGACTGTAATTTTTCACCCCACTGTCAGAAATAGCTCTTCACTTCTGTGAAACTTCCGCAAAAAAATCAGCCTTGAAGCAGACATTTGGAACGGAAAAAGTCTTAGCCTAAAGGGTCAAAATTTGGCAAAATTAGAATTACCCAATGTGAAAGCTTACTGTGACCCTAAGTGCAGGCAATGGTACCAGCTCTTGTTCTAACTAGAGATTTTGCTCTTGTTCTTGAACATGTAATTTGGTTAGATACTGCTTTATTCTTTATTCCCCAAAGCCACTTCAGTACTATTATTTGGTCAGAACAGAAACCTTTTAAGTATCTTTCTGCCTAATTTCTAATGAGCATTTTCAAGTTTAACAGAGTATTGAAAATACAGCAGGGGAACGAGGAAGAGTAAAGAACACTACTTTGAGATGGAATAATCACTAATCCTAAATTGTAAGCCAGTCATACAAAGTAAGTTGTTTTCTGTAGAACGACTTGGTGGATGGCTCCCTCACACATACTGCTACATATTTATTGCTAACTCTCTGCAACTAAGAAATTTCAACTGAGCATGCACAGGACTTTTCTAAAGCATCTTACAGTGTTTACAAAATTACTCCATTGTGTATTGCCCAGAATACACAGATAACTTGCCAGTTCAGGGAGACAGTCAAAAATATTCCCACTTGTGATGGTTTCCTCTGCTGATAAATTTTAAGAAAAATGCCATTAACAATGTGGATGATAAAGGACTCAGACTTCCCACTTTCACTACTGATAAGAAAACTGCAGAAACAGCTGTTTCGTCTCGACTTATTTTCGGTCTCTCATTAACTTAGTCTTTTGTCCGTTTTGAACCTTTCTGTGATCTAATAATCAAACTGATCAGTATGACTTGGTCTGTTTGTACATCTCAGGAACAAATGGTATCTACCTAACAAAGTGAGCTTTGGTCTCCAATGAGAGTATACTGCAATAAGAAGAACCTATGCTACTGAAGGATTACTTTTTCTACAATGACCAGGAAGGGAGCCTTAGAAAAAGGGGAAAACGCATTCTCCTACGGCATCAGATGAAAACCTTGACTCAAGACATATCCTTCAGCTAATATATCCAGAAGAGCTCATATATATGGGGG